>NW_024880299.1:0-25001 GCF_900700415.2 Clupea harengus
TTATAAATAGTCATGTTCTTTAACCTGTCTCTCAACAGAAGGAGCTGATCTCTGTAATACTTCTGTGCCCCATTGCCAAGTGTTGCTTACTAGGGGCGCTGCCTTATTACAGGAATCAGTGCCTTGTGTTGAGTGGTAGCCTGAAGATGAGCTCTGCCTATTTGTAATGGCATGACAAATAAGTGAAGGTGTAACGCCTGGACAAAAATATACCACTGAAGACCAGATAGACCAGGCACTGGACCCAGCTCTCTGCTCCGTGAGACCTAAGTGTGATGTCCTAAGCCTACTATAGGCCTACTTACTCCGCCCTAAGGATTCAGAAACTGCCCAGAACTTTATACAGATGGTGATCAAACATGATATAACATACGCTTATTTTAAAATAACCTTAGTAGACCTATCTTGCATCAATCTTATGCTCTAACACAATGTCATGATAACCTAAAACTCTATTTCAGACCATCATAGGCTAATTCATGTTAATAACTTGGCTGTGATTATAGGCTGCATGGCCCTCTTGCTTATTTGTCCTCTACTTGGTTATCTTACTGTAAAAAAAAGAAAGAAAGTGAAATGGACAGTTTTTTTTAATACAAACCTAAGCCCGCTCTTCTCTAGCCATGCCACACACTTGTGGAGTGTATGCTGAGGTTTTGGGGGTGTGTCTGTTGTGCAGCATCCTCCATGAAGACAAAAATGGCCCCGTGAAACAAGCTGGAATATTCGCACAGTGTTTGTGTACCACCCCAGTCGAAAGGATTTAATTTTGCAAAGCACCGTTATCACGGATGAAAGGTATCGTGACTGCAGCCCTTTATTCCGTTAATTTGAAGTGTTTCTTTTGTCTTGCGATTGGCCGTAACATGCGTGGTGTAGTGGAATGCTGAATACAAGCCCTGCACGTACGCATAATATGATTTGTTTATCACCCAGCGGTGAATATAACCATATTGGTAATAATATTTGACGGTTAAGGTTCTTTCCGTTTCATTACGTGCGAATACAATGAAGACTTTTTTTATTTGTGACGGCACCAACGCAAAGGCTAATTTTCCTAAATGTGTCCATCATTTCATAACTAAAAACCCTTTATATTCGCAATTCAAAAAATATTTGGGGCAAGCCAAATATGACAACGAATAAGTGCAATTGAATGTTAACCAAATTCACTGTTTATCTCTGGGTAGCCTAGATTATTGCCTGCATAACACAGCTTTCGCCATTTGACGTCCCAGATGGCGTTTATGTCGAGATTCTCCCGGTCCAGGAGCAACTCGAGATCACCGAATCGGAAGGATGCGGAGAAAGGATCTCCCATGCTCTCTGTAGGCGAGCTGGAAAGGCTGCTGTACACCGGGAAAACAGCCTGTAACCACGCCGATGAAGTATGGCCAAACCTCTATATCGGAGACCAGTAAGTACAACCTATCAAACAATATAATTTTCTTTAATTATCATATTACGCTGTAACAGTTATGTCGAAACATGCCATTAACTTTGCATTGTAAACAATTATTTCTATGTGACTATGATTACTGATTTCTGATTTGGTCAGAGGCTGATTTTATTATTTTCGTCATCTTACATTTTAGGTTTATTTTTTTTTAATAATTATGGTATGTTATTTTGGCTCTCCTGATTAAGACTTTAGAGAAAAAGATGCCATATTCAGTCTCAGATTTGCCTGGATAAGAAAAAAAATTATGAATGAATTGAAATTTTGTTTGTTTTTATTACTGTATTTCTGTGTTGTCTGCATTTCTGTTTGTGCACTGGGCTTTAATCATTACAAAACAATAATTATTACCTTGTTTTTTACTATATCATTACATGTATATTTTTTATATATACATTGCCACGTTTTTTTGCAATGGGCTTACTTAATTATTACAAAACAATGGGCTTACTTAATCATTACAAAAGAATCATTATAGCCTTGCTGGGTGCCATGTTTTTTGCTGACTCGCTGAAAACAAGAGGATGCTTCAAGATGGCATCACTGGCATTGTGCAGATGGTCTGTTACATTGGTCTCTGTTTTTTTTTTGCTGTGTGCAGGGAGATAGCTTCAGATCGCCGAGAGCTTGCGAGGCTTGGCATCACCCACATCCTGAACTGTGCCCAGAACAAGTGGAGAGGCGGCGCTGAATATTATGAGGGCATGAACATCACCTACCAGGGCATCGAGGCTCATGATTCACCCACGTTCGACATGAGCGTTAATTTCTATCCGGCTTCGGAGTTCATTCACAAAGCACTGAGCCAAGGAGGTGAGCAAAGGTTTAGGAGATGCCTCTCACCTCTGAAGATCATGACTTCTTTCTGTGTCAGGCCCGCCTTGGGCAGATACACCACCGCCCCCTCTGAGCCGGGATTCACTCAAAATGTCTGTGTGGGGAATTAATGTCATGGCAAACTGTGCAGAATGTGATTGTGATAGATGAAGTTATCTATATTACTTTTCTTTTTGCAGGGAAAGTCCTGGTGCACTGCACAGTTGGCGTCAGTAGATCAGCCACACTTGTGTTGGCTTACCTGATGATCCGACAGAATATGACCCTGGTGGAGGCCATCAAGACAGTGAAGGACCATCGAGGCATCATCCCCAACCGAGGCTTTCTGCGCCAGCTCAATGGCCTGGATGGCATCCTCCGCTCCAGCCGCAGGGGGTCATAAACATGGGGGGGCACAGTGGTACAGGATTATCCCTCGACCAAAATCCTCACCCATAGATTTTAGTTGTTTCTGGGGTTAAACTACAGATGCTTTTTATGGAAAACAAACAAACAACAAAAACAAACAGGTACAGAGCCAGAGTCTTGGTTAGAGTCTTATGCATTGTGGTCAGTAGATATGCCTTAATGTATACGTCTAATTGAGGATGTATGTGCTCAATGCCTTATTCAGTCCTGTCCAGTGGCATCTAGTATGGCACTATACTATTCACTGGAATACTTTATAACTTCATGTTGATTTTAATAAGAAGGCAGACATTCCATATCACGACACATCAGAAATGTCCATCATATCACAGTAGATCATTGTTATCGTTGGCTGAAGGTTTTATGGACATCAGTGATGAAAAGTGCTTTTTATTGTCTTGAAGTATTTGAATGCCAAACCAAAGTAGCATGTGGTGTGGCATTAGACCTGAATGTGCAATACTTGATTGTGCACTTGCCTGCTCCCTCCCCCTAGGAGAGTAGGAAAAGCTTTAATTGCATTCACAGACTTTTATAAGAGAATGGCTGCGCATTGGCTTCAGGTCTGGATAATCCAGCTCCTCATGAATACTTTATCATAGCCTCCAATGATATATTATTTATATGCATGAACCCTTTATTTAAAGGTGTATTGGTTAATTTCCTGTTTGTATGCAGCTTTTGCTCTTCCTGAGGTTCACAATATCAAGCCCATGACATATGGTTAGGTCCTTATTAGTATTTGCCCCCTGGATCAAACACACACGCAGTTTTAATACATTAGCACTAAGTATAAGATGTCATGAAAAGTAGCATTTTAGTAGCACACCCATATCAAGGTATGAGTTCATAGAGAAAAACCCTGACAGCTGGAGCATGTACCGGTGCTGAGGTGCTTGATGGGCACAGCTGATACAGGAGACAACATATACTCGTGTGGAAATGCTATGACTGATGTGACATGGACTGAGGAGACATGGGTTGGATGCAAAGATTTGAGTTGGATGCCCAGCCCCAATATTTGCGGTTAATACATGGCATGGATATATGTTTAAAGCAACTTGGAACTCAGGTAAATACAAGATCCAAGTTGGTCATGAAGATTTTAATATCATCCACCAATAAGTTCAAGTAAGAAACTCAGGCACCCATATTGACCCAACTCTGACATTAACTCTTCGACATCAAATAGATTGTTTAATATGTATTGATTTTGTATGCATTATAATTTAATTGCATACCTTTGCTTCCTTTTAAAATCTCTATGAAAGAAGCTTTTGGCTTGGTACTCTTTAAGTGCTGATACAGACATTTTACAAAGTATCAACACTCAAAAGCACTTTTGTTACAGGTCAGCCACTCCCTAGTCTCTGAGTCCCAAATGGTCTTGGAAACAGTGTATTAAAGGCAGCTGGATGCCTGAAAATACCACTGACAATTTTATGCCATATATTTCAAACCTGTTTTGAACATATTTATCCAGCTTACAACTGCCAGTATAGCTAAACTGTATTGGAGGGTTTAATTGTATACATGACAGCACAAGGGAATCTTTATGCACAGTACACTTCCTGTTGGGTACACAGGCCTAATCGTGTATGGCATCAAGGCAAAGCATTCCTTTGTGATCTTTAAAGTTCAAGCCAACAACACAAACAAAATATGACTCACTGTACCAGTGATTTCCCCTGAGTGAGAGAGTGAGGCATAAAGACTTTATAATCAAAGACCAAGGGAGATGGGACCGTCTTTACTGGAGCCACCAAAAACACTGCTTCATTACGCAGGCAGAGTTACACCAGCAGTTTACAGGTACTCTGTCCTGGGTATGGAGATTTGTGGGTTTTCCATTGAGGGAATCCATCAAAGTAGCAAGCAATTCCACCTGCAATACGATTGTGTGGTGTAACCAGCAGCTTGCAGTGGGATTGCACCTTTGCTCTTACCACTCAACATTGTTTTTTTTTTTGTTTCTTTTCCATTGCTACACAGTGATAAACTATGATTAGACAGTAGGACAAAAACATTTAAAAGAAAAAAATACCTCCAGGTCTGTGGTATTAAATGTTGTTCAGCACCATCATACATCAAATACTTACTGTTCTTGTTTTCTTTTGAGTTGGGTTTTACAGAAAGGCTATATGTTTGTGAAGCTATGTTAAGCAGGCTCAACAAAAATGTAGCAAATTGTAGATACGTAGATTTAAGACCTGGTTTGTGAACAGTGACAGTGCTGTGGTACTCTCTGTGGAGTTTTCTGTGTTTCAAGTGTTATATTGTCAATCCTCACAACTCTTATCCAGTAACAGCAACCCATGATGTTAGATGAGTTCCTTAGAATTTACAGCTAGCAAAAATAGGTCTCTATGCAATGATCCCGTTTCCACAGTAACGATTAGTATTCTAGAATTACAGTAAAGTGAGTAAAGAGCACACATGCTTGATTTAATTGCAGAGGAAACTAGTTAATTACATTTCTATGTCATTAACATCTAATAAAGGTAGAAGCAAGAATCTAAATATATACTCGTGTACAGTTTCCAGCCAGACTATAGCTAACTCTGCCACAGATCAGGCCCTGGCGTGATGCTGGCGTCATCTCCTTGGTGAGCCTCTAGATATGGGCCAGGTTGGAGTCAGATTGTGCCTGAGCATCTACTGTAGTGTCTAGCAATGGAGATGGAAAATTGTCATCATAGTATCCACACTGTCTCAGTAAGAGCATCATTTACTGCATCAGATTTATGGCTTTGGCCTGTGCTCTATTTAAAGACAAATTGAGTGTTATGGTTATAGCGGTATTTATGGCTATCACAGTATTTAAATTTGACTATGCCTGACGATGTCAAATACGGTGGTGGTGGGGAGGGGAGGGGGGTTCAAGGTTCATCTCACAGAGAATGATTTTGGAATGAAAACTGTGTTGGAATGAAAATTACTGAAGGGAAGTTAAAGGATTTAATTCTTAAAATGTTGGTTCACTTTGTTTAGTGGTGATGTTCCTTAACTGAATGAGTTTTCCCAGAAGTGTGGAATGTAACTGGGTAAACAGGTGTCTCTTAAGTTAGTCTGTGTAAATTGTTGTTATTCCACTGTAGTAAATGTGTAAGTTTTGTTGGACCGTAACATTTCTGTGCCTGTTTCTACACTGTACTTTCGCATTTGGAATAACCAGACTTTCTATAGTGATACTTGAATTATTTTTGATGGTCATTATTTTTCTATCACTGGAACTGTCAAATAAAATAAAATTGATGGAATGGCAATGTCTCTATACATGCTTTGTTATTATTTGTTAGTTTTGAAGGGAAAGGAGGAGAGAAGAAAATAGACAAAGTGAGTGGACAGGGCTGACTAATACGTGTAGAAGTCACCTTATAAGTGTATATGTAATTATAGACTACAGTGATGAGGAACAATGTTATTGGTCCTATATGGGAGAGAACAGAGACAGGTTAGAAGCAGAATATCATATACACACACAAAAAATGAATAAATGATGCAATGGCAATTATTTCAAAATCAAATGCATTATACTATGGCATGCCACAGGCTATCCAGGGTAAGGGATGGGGTACCTGCAGTGGAGAGAGTAGACAAGGCAGTTTTATTTACCAACAGCCAAAGGTTTCAGTGATATTCTGACACAATTAAAAGATTTTAAGATCATGAAATGGATTTTTAATAACTACAGCCACGTGTTGCTTCATGTCTTGCTATAGAGCTCAGAGCACACTTATGTAATCAGATATAAAACAAATGACATTTCCAACATGTACCAAGCCTAGTACATCAGTAATTCAAGATTCGTAGGCTAATATACTTAACGGCTTTCAGAGTAATCCAATTCACAGTACATTTTAATCTATTTACACTCCAGGAGACCTGTTTCCTCTACACTGCCTCTTTCGCCTCCACAAGTAATCCACTTTTCAGCTTTTTCAGACGTAAACTAGTTTATCTGTGTAGACACTAGGGGGTAGCACTAAACTATCCATGTGTGTTGAGTTATTCACTCGTCGTAGTTTTTTCTCCTCTTAAATAGAGTACCTCTACTTTTCACGGCTAGGCAGCCTACAGTAGACCGTGACAGCATTCAGCTTGGCGCCAGATGTGTCAGTAGCCTACTTCATCTTCTTTAGCTTAGTTTGAGGAAACGCAACCACACAATAAAGCTGTTTGGTACTCTCGTCACCACATTAGCAGTTCCTCGTACCGGATATGCAATTGTTGACATCATCCCCACTTAACAAACCCACAAGTTGTGGAAAGAAATGTAAGGACAATTGTATTGTTGTTTTATCATTGTTCGTGTTGGTCTGGCGGGCCAATTGTGTTTCAGACGAAAATAGTCTAAATTGTGTTATTAAGTCTAAGCTAAATGTAGCTTTTAAAGTTATATCTCCCCTAGGGATGGTAGGCATGTGATTGCCTCATTTGGGTGTGGCTGTGTCAAGATTTCCTGAGAACAAACAATTTACTACAAAATGAACTCCTCGGAAGGAAGATGCTTTCCTGAGACCAAACTTTATGGAATTATCTTGAGTAGTTGTAGTAGCTTATAGCCTACCATCGGTTTCAGTGCATTTCTAGTTAATTATCCTATCCAAGCACAAATCACATAATTTTCAAGAATAACATATCTTAAATGTGGTGTACATTTTAGACTGTACGCAGCCAACCGCTTAGGTTGTAGGTAAGGTTTGGTCAAGGACGGTTAGGTCAAATTAACACCTAGTTTTGCGTTGTTGGTTTAATCATTACATTATAGCCTACAGCCTACGCGTAGTGCTAAAAGCGTACACCAGGAAAGACTCTTGCTCTGAATTGTTGCCATCCTCTGTAACTGCCTCGCACAACATCTGCTATCTGAACGCTTTACAGCGCAAGAACGCACTTCATCTTGGGCAACTCGAGAACCACGCGGAGGACCGTCCCTCATCCATAAGGGAAAGGAAGGGAGTTGGGATGTGCTGTCATGTTCTTTAAATAAGCGATCCTACGGTGCCAGTTTCCTGGCTGGTCTGTAGGGTACTGTTAGGCAATTGAACTGATAGGAATCGATGTTGTTTTCCAAAAGGGACACTTTGCTTAAAATCCTAGCCTTAGATGAGATAGAACCGTTCTCCAATCACTTCTGCTTGACCTGACCTGCCTGATGGTAAGACCTTGTCATTGATTCACTGCTAACAGTTTAGATTAATGTTTCTTTACTAACCAGGTTCTTTTAAATCACAGAGACTCTTAGTGTCATCTATTTCAACACTGGTTGGCTAAATCAGTTGTGAGTGAATTTCTGTTTAACAAGAATGGATGCCATTACTATATGGATTAAAGTGTTTGGAGCTTCAAAATGAAAATACGTTTAGTTACATCAAAAGTCAGGTCAGGGAAGGATATTTCTTTCAAATATATCAGTTTTGTCATTCCCCCTGAAATGTTTCTTTTGAAGGCCTAGATAGACGTTTGGGGTGCCTTACAGGCTCATACTTACCGTACCATACCGTAACATAATTATTTGTGCTATTGTAGAAAGCTGAAATAAAAAACTCAAACTCAGACTATCAGACTATCTGATGTGGTGCTGAGGATGAAATGGGAAATTAATGTGCAATGAAAGTAGCTCAGTTATTTTTTAAGGCTGTACTGTTTGAATTCAATTATTTTGCTTTCTGGTAATATTTTTGCTGCGGGGTACATGAGAGACTCATAACAAACTAAAAAAGTGTAATTGCTTAACAACTGTTTAGAGAATCAGCTTCTATACAGAGGACAGAGTCACTACCTGTCAACCTTTAACAATCGTGTGGTCAGAGTCCATACTCAACAATTTCCTTCTCTGGTATTACCTTTGTACACAGCTGAATAACAGGATATTAAATGTTCAAACTTACATAATTCAGCTGAGGTCTGCACCTGTGAATTGCCTGGTCAGTCTAACTAAATTACCAATTAATGGAAGCTCTAGTTTTTGAACCACATTATTTGTTGACTTACTGTTTAAAAGATCTCATGCAACAAGTCAGCGTTTTGGCTACCTTACAATTACTGTTTCACACCTTTTGGGGACATGAATTCTTGCCATAAAAAAACTGCTGTCCTTTTGTGGACCTTTTCTTGTTTATACTGATTTGGATGATCCACCCTACCCCATCAGACCTTTATGTGTTGAGTTCTGTCTCCAGAGAGCCCATGCCTAATACTGGTAATGAGACTGGTGCAGGACTGGGTGCCATGTACCCTGGCGTGGAGGGACCGCATGTCTCCCTCATCTCAATGGTGATCTTCGGCACGTTTATGCTCCTCTTCCTCCTCAGTGTGACCTGCTGCTGTTTCTACACAAGGTAAAGCTCCTGTAGGTCAACTGTAAGGGCAAAGCTTTGCTCACAAAGTCATGGGGGGCATGTATACTAATAGAAATGTACTTCTTCATTGTAAGTTGCAGTGGATAATATTATCTGCTAAATGAGTTAATGTCAAATGTAAGTAAGGGGCTATCGGCCACTGCCTTTACCAAGCTCTCAAAAACAGTGTTCTTTTTTAAAACAAAAATTGTTATTTTTCTGGCTAATCCCTGGGTTGAAATCAGACGATGTTAGAAGCAAAAGAGAGGTTTAAAAAAGCGCTGCTACATGGAGGTGTGCCAACAGGCGGCCATTGGGCCCTGTGAGGGGCGCCCTGTGAGGGTCGCCCCGTAGGGAGCGCTAGAAACCAGGGGTGCCCACACTATTCCCCCCGGATTTACCACAGTGGGGGAGGCAACCGTTCTTTTGACCCTCTCCACTGACAAACACCATGTTCTGTAATGCTACGGAAAGGGAATAAACTATATGGAAAGAAATCGGAAAATGTGTATTGACCAAAAAACTAAACAACAACCACCAGGATCGATAACATTCAAACTATTAGTACGGAATCTAATTCTGTAGCAATAGTGCACTAATTATAGTTCCGGTTCCATAACCATAGCAGTAGTGCACTAACTATAGTTCTGGTTCCGTAACCGTAGCAATAGTGCACTAATTATAGTTCTGGTTCTGTAACTGTAGCTGGTGCCTTACAAATGAGCTGAGCAGTTTCATCCAGCATGACGGATTATCACCTGATGGCATTCTTCAACTGTCTCCATCACAGAGGTGATAACCAACTACCTCTGCCTTTCAGTGTCAACGCAATACAAGCCTCCTAATGTCAGAGTGTTTCCTGACGGACACAGACCTTTCCAGATATGTAAATTAGCCTTCAATTTTAAATTAGTTTACATTTTCCAGGGTGTTGTGTTGGTAGTTGAGATACAATGAAACATGAACCTAATTACATTTAAAAGCAGTGAGCAGCTAGAACACGGGCTGAAGGACAACATCTAGCCATCAGTGAGGTTGCTTAGAGACCATGTAGGGCTTCCTGGCACGAGTGGTCTGTGTGCACAGAGCATTTCCTCTGTCCTGAAGTGCTTCCTTACTCAAACAATTCAGGACGAGATTGTTATCGGACAGCTTTTTGTGCAGGCTGCTATTTTTGTGTTGTCGCCGTAGTCTCTTGCTGCTTCCAAAAATAGTTTGTGTTCTCTGTCTTTCTGACCTGTAATGGGCTACAGTGTAAACTGGTGGAACTTCAATCAATTTACTCTCTTGTAATGAAAGATCCCTTAATTATTATTATTTTACTTTACTGTATATCTTTGCTACATTATAGTCTACTCTGTGCCTCGTGTTAGTTTGTCATTTATTGTGCTTATTGTGCTTGTGTGCATGGTTCCATAATAGCCATAATTCTAGAGGAATGTCAGGATTCTACAAATATTGAAAGATGAAATCAAAATAAGTGTCTTCCATTTGCTTTTAATCCACCCTAAAAGTGTAAACTACAGTGTTATTTCCTTGTAAATTAATACTCTCATAAGAAGAAAAAGTCAATTATTTCCCATAGTACCTATAGTTGCTGATCAGCATACTTTGTCTACAGCAAACACACTTTTTTCATATCATTCAAAAAATGTAAAATAGTCTCATACAAATATATAAATCATAGCAGTAAATTACAAAATAAAATGCTCCAGTTTCAATGATAAGCATACAGAAACCTCAGGAATAGTACACAATGTTTCATCATATCTTTGGCTACCATTGTCTTTATAGTAAAACAAACACACAGGAAGACAGAAGTAGAGTTAAAGGCACAGTGTGTCGTTTTTAGTGGCCTCTATTAGTAGAAATGAAACTTTAGCAACCTCATCACTAAATGCCACTAAAAACTACACACTGTATCGTTAACTCATTAGTGTGGTGACCTTTCACTTAATTTGTTTTTCTTAGTCTCATTAACAGCTTGTTATTGACTCATGGCTTGTACATCACATCATACCACAAAAAGTTGTATCCATTGCTCTTTCAGTAAACTAAGACATCGCGCCCAGGCTCAAAGCATTGGATACAAGGCGGTAAGACTTTTCTTCTCCCCTTCTTATTGTGTACAAAACTACTGGAAAACCAGCCCTGGTATCTATATTTATTGTGTAAATCCCCAGTGTCATAAATGAGCAGTGGGCTTTGAATGGACAGCCCTCTAGTGATCATTTGACAAAATGCAGCTGGATATGGTTTTTATATTAATGCAAGTATAACTTGCACAAGTTTAAGGTTATTGGGGGGGGGGGGGGGGTTCATGGGATTTCTGTAACATAAAGGCTGATATATTTTATTGCATGTGTTGTCTTTAATTCACCTTGTATATTGTTCAGGTTGTATTTGAAGATGAGTCCACTGAATTAAATTTGCAAGAGGTAAGTTCTTTAGTTGCATCAGTTCTTTTCACATATTCACAAACAAATCTCTGCAGTTCTCGTTTCTTTATCTGTTCAATTCACTGAAATTTCAGCCAAGAGGAGGAGGAAGTAAAAGGGAGTGGAAAAATGTTACAGCAACTGTTAGCAGTTTAAAAGGGTTCCTCTTTTCACAGTTGTTGCTGTCAATCATGTCATATAACATCTATACGCAGAGAAAGGACTAAATGTCCTGTGGTTTTACATGGATTTAGAAATCATTAAAAACGAACCACTGAATACTGAAATCATTTTTTAAAGGTTATTATGTGAAACCTAGAAGATTAAACGTTTATGTTCATGATCACTTGGTGATTTCTATAGCCTTCTGCAACAAAATTACAGACTGCAATGAAACCACAGCTGACCACACATCAGGGGGGTGGACAGTTTTGTTGACCATGCTCCTCTTCCCTACAGGAAACTTGTGTGGTGTGTTTGGAGGACTTTAGAATAAAAGACGAGCTTGGTGTGTTGCCATGTCAACACACATTTCACAAAAGGTGGGTCATGTGAAGTGTTTTAACATCCTGAATCCTTGTGCTAACACTGATGTATCAGACATATCGCAACCTTGAAGTAACACTTATAAACGGAATGCCATAGTGAGTGATGGCAATGTTTTGTGTAAAGGCCTCTGAGTTGAGGCCAGAAATGCGAGCAAGAAAGAAGGTGTTCATTTGTCTTAGCGGTCGTGTCTGTGTGTCTTAGCGATACTGCCGGTGTGCTTAAACTGTAGCACCTCGGGGTTGCATCAGTGTATTTCATTTGCAAGTGTCTTACATGTAGCATGTGTGTGTGTTTGTCCATAGGTGTCTAGGTAAATGGCTTCAGGTGAGAGGTGTGTGCCCCATGTGTAATTACCTCATCAGTGGCCCCTTAGAGCAGCGTCACAGCCTGACCACACTGCTGGATGAAATGGTATAACAGCCAGCTGATGGCCATAGTCCTCAGGATCTATCAATGGATGGTATATGAAACAGTCACCAATCATATCCCACAGGATCCACTGTTTGAAAGTATATTAAACAAGCACCAACCATACTCTCCAGGGTCTATAGTCGGCTAGTACAGCAGGCTAGTATAGCTGCCAACTACACTCCTCACTATGCCCCATTTGATGGTATAGTAGGCATGTACCAGCAACAGTGAAGATCCATTGCGGGATGAACTGGTATAGCAATCAGCCAACAACCATATCCTCAGGATAGATATAACCGACATCTACAAGCAGCATTCTTCAGTGTCCACGGCTGGATGCTATAGCAGATGGCTACCATCCCCAGCTACACTCACTCCAGCTACCAGCTACACTCCTCAGGATTCAATACTATGGACTAATATGAGCCACTTTCCTAAGGATCTGACACTGTGGACAAATATGAATTGTTGTCTCCAACAGATTTAGTTGCCACTTGTTTATCCTCACCCATGGACGTTGTTAGGCCTGGACATCCGAGACTACAGCCCTGAATGTTTTATACATAGCCCCGGATCACAATTTATAATTATTTTTTTACAAAAATAAGAATAATAAAAAAATAGCCCTAGGATCTATTCATCTGTCATTCTGATCATGCATTAAAGCCCTCATCAATAATATGATATCATTAATATCATATCTGTGTGTCATTTAAGCAGCAGATCTACTTCACTACCTGGCACACAAACATTTTGTGTGAGCACTAGAGACAGTGCATCTGTTACAGGGCTTGTCTTTGTTAGCATCTGAAGGTAGCTAGCTAGCTAATTGATTAAGGCAAGACTTGAAGGATATAAGAAGCTTTTTCAAAAAGAAAAAGGATGAAGGCAGCGAGGCGCAGGTGAGGCTAGAGGATGTAGAGGAGGAGTTATCTCCTGTTGCTGACAGTTTGGGTTACAGCAAGGTAAAAGGGAATGAAATGTTGAACTCAAATGTTGACTCAAGTTTAATACCTCCCAGTTTAAAATTGATCTCCAGGCAGCACTATTTATAGGCTTATCTAAACTTTGGTTTACCAAACAAAGGCTGACAATGTTTTCTGATATTCAAACAGTATAATGTTCACATGAAATGTAATTTCTGTCTATAAAATACTAGTAACGGTAAATGTTTTCTATGGGTAACCTATGGCGATGTCCATGTCCTGTGTCAGTGTGCCCTAACAGAAAAAGTGTATTCATGTAGACAAGCAGTGTGGTTTAATGGTCCTGCAGGCCATGCAGGCCACGGGCTGTCTTTAGGCTTACTGTTTCTGTCTCAAACTGTGTGAAAAGGGTGCGTTTTGCTGTCAGAATGTTTAAAACATTCCCAGGGAGGATGTCCCCAACCTGCCCTACAGCTCTGGACTGAATGTCTTCAACTCCTAGGCACACCCCTGCCCCTGCCCCATCTCAGTGTTGCCTACGACTCGATTCTACCTGGCTTGGCTTTCCTCTTAAACATTTGAACTTGAAACTCTGAAGTAAGACCAATGGATGTTTGTAGACTGTGGACAATAACACAAGATGCTCTACTCTCCAGCCATCACTTAAAAGCCTCTCTTTGTTTTATAGCAGTAATGGCTCTCCCGACTGAGGTATAATAAACCGATACAAAAACAAACAAACAAACAAATGGAATCCTACAGACCACTAAGTGCTTAGAAACACCGAAACCTCTACTATACAACATTTGAAGAAAAAGGACCATGGAGTATGGAAGTGATTTCAATTATCCACATCAAACACCATCACAATAAAAGAACAGAGGTCAGGTTTATTGACATTTAACTAATTTACTGTCCCTTGTGGAGAGCTTTTGAAGACTGTGCCTAGTCCTCCCTCTATGCTTAGAGCTGTAGAAGACTAAATATAAGCAGGCACCATGTGTATCCAAGCTCATTCTATCGTGATTCCTGTAGTCTGTATCCATACATGCACATTAGAATGAAGAAGGTCCTCCTTCTCATAGTGTAATAGTGTGATCCCGCATTGGGGCTGAGCCTGCCAACTCAGGTACTGGAGACTGGAGTTATGGCAGTAAATGGATTGAAACCGTCTGGTGTTTGTCAGTCACTGACATGCCTCCTGAAGCACTGGAGAGTGAGGTTTACACACTGCATAGTTTTCTACCCACTGGCTTTCATTACAACAGGCTGGGGTGATGGCAGAAGAGCAGCTCTTTCTCAGTCATGGGGCTTAGCAGGCAGAGCATGGGCAGCCCTCATCCAGCTAGACTAAGGCCTCAGATACTGTGTTTCATCTACCTTCCGAGTACGGGGCAACTAGACAGTGAGCACCACATGCATCCAGACCCAGACTCTGGGCCCATGAACACCATAACACTAAAAATCAGCTGGAAGACACTGGAACCTAGTTAACACACCTCTCCCGCAGCTTGGCTCAGGTATCCTAAGAGAGCCGTTTAAACATGGTTGTCATGAGAGTATAATATTGACAAACCTGAAGCAAACATACAGAATGTACTGACGCAATACCTGCTTCCTGTAGATATAGTTACCCTTTGTAGGTTCTTGGGCTGAGAATGAGAATGTCAGAATTGGTAAGGACAGGTAAAGATGGCTGGACAGAGAGAAATTTCTTCCAGGTCAGCTATGGCCTTTTCCTTCCATTCAGTGTCATGGCTTAAGAATATAACCACAGGCAAGGCTTTGCTGTGCACTTCTCAGTCCTGCCTGGATTGCACCTGCCTCTGGAATGCATCCGTCTCTGATCCGGGCCAGAATCAGCATATGTAGATGTACAGCCAATGAGGCTTGCCTCTAAAATATACCTTCAAGTGCTTTGAGATAAATAAATAATCTTTTTATTCCTTTCTTCCATTTTGTAGACGTTGCACCCTCACTGTTTTAGTAAGCCTATGCTCTGCCTGCCTTGTGCTATCGTGCATGTGAAAAACCAATGTGAAAAGAAATCAAATGTTCAAAAAAGATTGAGGCAGGCAGGTGGCACCCAAGCGATTATAATTAGCCTCTGCATCTTACAACAATGCATTTGAAAGTGGCCACAACACATAATGCCTCAAAGTGGAAAGCACATTATTGGGAGTGGGCCTCCTATCCCCTCTGGTACTGGCCAGATTGATTGTTTGTCATCTGAAGAGGATTGGGAGTTTTTTCCCGATCATTATGCAGTTCCATGTGATCTCCAGCAGCAGGCACTGTCTGGCCCATCACCAAGGCCACTTCATTGTGCTTGGGTGTTAGTATTCAGTCAAAGGACATGCTGACGAGTCCAGAGATCAGAGAGGACAAACCCAAGCGGGCGGGGGTCAGAGGTCTTTCTAATTTAACGCACTGGGGGAGGAGACTTTTGTGGCACCATGACATTGTCTGGTGTTGGACATAGAAGGTTGTGGTGGATGTTTTGTTACATCTGAATTTGGATTCAGATGAAGGGTTAAAGAGTTCCCTTATTTACTATCAGTTTCTTCAATTCAGCCATAGTGTCAACTGCACAGCTGTTCAAAAGTATGCCTTATTTTGTATATTTTTGCCATTTTAATTAATAAACATACTTTTGCAACAACTGTTGAACGTTCATGCTGTTTCAGTAAACTCCTTATTTCAATTAGGCAATCTCTGGGAAAATGTGATTCTTCTGCAAACCTTTCTTGATACCCAAGGATCATACTTCCCTCCTCTCATGGCTACAGTGCAATTAGGGAATACATGTGAAGACTGCTCTGAAGACTGAGATCTTAAGGTCTTAAATACAATACATTTTAATTAGCAAAAAACGTAAGTATTATTAAATACATATAATGGGATTCAGAGTTGATGCTTCCCTTCGTGTCCATGATGTGCTATGTAACCATCATTAGTAGCATATCTATACTTCATATGATTATTTAAACTGCCAATGTGAATAAAATAGCCCAAGCTTTATGGCCCATCTGTCTACAACTGACAACCGCACAGCACAATCCTCTACCACCTATCAGCCAGTGTGCATGGACACTGCACCTGTAACCAACAAAACAGAAATATTTTCTGCTTTCTATGGTGGTGTAGACAGAATGCAAACCAGGTCCTTTTTATTTTAGAGTAGTCAATGAATTCTCTTCACCGAGTTCATTCTTGTCCATTGAAGTCACGCCTGGGCGGCTAAATTACACAAAGGGCCAGGGCCCCACATTAGTGCCATTTATTAACATTCTGATAACGGTCTCGAGGCTTGACCCAGATTGTAGCAAATGCTCAGCCTGGATTGGTTCCTGATCCACGCCAAATCCATTCCAGAGTCAGACACTAATTAGGAAATCTGCAGAGGCCCAATTGAAAGATGCTAGCCTGTTGCCATAGTGATTATAAACATGACATGGGGAATTAAGGCAAGGTGCTTTAATAATGTTTAGATAACTGCAAAGAACGTATTACTGAGGACTCCCTGATAATATGACAAGGCAGAGAGGCAGGCCATCTATGAAGTATGTTCACGGTCACATTTATTCCAATTCTGTTTCTAGGGTTCCAAATATGGATTTAAGACACCACCGCAATGCAATTTCTCAAACCTTTTACAAAGAAAAAAAAAAAAGTAATCACTATTGACACCTAGATGCTTTTTTGCAGAAAAACAAACAAGAAAACATTTGATCTTCAAGGAAACTTGTTCCTACTTTAATCCTGATTTTTTTTTGTTAAACAATTTGTGGTCCTGAAAAGACATTCCTAATGCATAAAAACAAGGCCAGGCACAAATCAAACATGGAACAAGTATTTTCAATTTAAGGACAAGGGTGGTAGCTCTTAAAAAGAAAACAAAAAGAAAATGTACATGAACAGGAATGCCAATAAATTGGAGGTCTGGATGAGGGTGGACTGGGGCAGAGGATGGAAGCGAAGACGGACGCCACTCAAAGCTGGCCGCAGTCGGCGATCACGACCTTGGCGGAGGTCTTCCCGCTGCTGCTGCCCACACCCTCCATCTTCTGCACGATGTCGAGGCCTTCCACAACCTTACCGAATACGACGTGTTTGCCATCCAGCCTGACAAGACACACAAAGGAAATGTTTACACATTGGAAATGGGACTAGCCAAATAAGGTTTTTACATTTAAACCAGTCTTTTAAAACGGGGGAAAACAAACAAGGGTGTCAATAATGTACTACCTGCCACACTCAGACCTTAAAACTCGGGACATGCTCAAGACCACGGCCTCCTAACCACCAAGAGTTTGAGCCGTCCTCCACTTTATAACCAGCTAACAACTTCCGTTAACTGACTTAGACAACTAACTTCCAAATGATTAACCATCCATAATATGTGCGTTTCCCCTCAAGCAGAGTCTTAACACTTCACATTTGCTCAGTGGCAATGGGTTACTTCTTTAGCTGTGAATAAGACAGAGTCAGAGGGCAGCGTTAATGACTTCCATGGGACTACGATTACAACGTGAATGTGACAGCACTCACCAAATAGGCCATTCACAGAGCAGATGGGAGTGGGGGGAGGGGTAGTCTTTAGTCACTGGTCTCTAGAGGAGACTTAAAACTGGATCTCACTTTAGACACACACATCTTGAATCACAAATGTACTAATTTGCCAGACACCTTTATCCAATGCAAGTTCCAGCATTGTACAGTTTCACAGTATCCGTGGACATGCTGTATCAAACCAATGAATTTTGTTGTTAGCACCCTGTTTTACCAGTTGAGCTACAGGGACACAATTCAAAACTACTAACAGCAAGGATTTAGAAATCACTGAAAACTTTCCCAGAACCCCTGAAATCCTATAATGCTCTGTAGAATTGAATGCTGGAAGGTCAGGATAGACATGCCCATCACTGGCGTTAAGCATTTACCAGGCGGTGTCAGCAGTGCAAACGAAGAACTGGGAACCGTTGGTGTTGGGTCCAGCGTTGGCCATGGACAGAGTGCCCAGGCCCCCATGCTTCAGGGTGAAGTTCTCATCAGCAAACTTGTTGCCATAGATGGACTTGCCACCAGTTCCGTTGTGGTTGGTGAAATCACCACCCTGAAAATCAAAAATTACAAGAGTGATGAGAACCAATAGTAAACGTTAATTTGAAGTGGCAATATGAAGTGACAAATTACCTGCAGCTAAGCACAGCTAAACCTTCAGGGAGATAAAACATTGATTCCCTGCCTTTAGTACGCACATGCCTGAAACTAGTGCAGACTTCCGGCAAAATCTAATCTGGTTTCCCTTACCTGGCACATGAAGCCGGGGATGACGCGGTGGAAGCCGGAACCCTTGTAGCCGAAGCCCTTGTCACCGGTGCAGAGGGCTCTGAAATTCTCTGTCGGAAGTCAACAAAACGGAACTCAGTACGGCAAAGCGGTACTGACGGCACTCCCCCCACACTAATTTCTTTAGGTGGGGGAATGTTTGTCTGTGTTTGGGATACATTTAAGCCAATACAAAACACGTCATTAGAGAACGCTCTGACTTAAAGTCTGCATCAGCACCAAAAGGACACATCACTGGGGAAACATTACACACCAAGTGGCTCAGACCCAATATTAAAATGGCCATCTTACCGGCAGTCTTGGGGACAACATCAGCCCTCAGCTTTTCAGGTGAAAAGAAAGAAAAGACAAGAAATGTTCAATTGTGGCTTCACAGTAGTTGGTAAAGCCTACAAGAAAATCCAGTCAAGTTTAGGTTAATGGGTTCTAAAACCAATGTAGTTGCTCAGAAAAGGAGTAAAAAATAAATAAATAAAAAAACACAAACATAGCCCAATGATGACATATTCAGAAGTCTGCTGATAAATGTAATGAAATCTTAACATGCATAGTGGAAACACGAGTTTCCAGTCTTTTAAGGTCATCCACGCCCTTCTTATGCCACTCCCTCGGTTTTATTTTTATACATTTCCTGTTAGCAGGCTTCCCCATCATGAAGCCTGCGTTCACTGCTCCTGCGCATCACATACGTACTAAAAATGAAATATAGTGGTCGCATTTGTATTGAAATTCGTTGCGCTTGTTGAATCATTGCCGCTTCGATTTGAAAATTAAACTAGGTGAGAAGCGAAAGAGCTGAACGTTACATAAGTTACTTTTGAAGTTTATTGCGGTCTCCCCACCGCTTTGATATGCGCCTGTGAATGAACGCGCAACGGAGCCGACAAAAGACGCTATGCGCACACAATAATGCGTTCTCATACAAGGAGTTCAGCAGTTGGACAGTAACGGTATATGATTACTGCGGCTAATTGGTTTGATTCAGATTTCGTATTCATGAGAAAATTGGCCACATACATTCCATCGGCATTCAAAGACAATTAAAATAAATGTATGCACATTTTGTACAGTAGGGTGGAGCGGTAGCAAGGTCTTCCTCGGGTGCTTCTCTCGTGGCCTGCTATTGATGGTGGTGGCTGCCGATCATTTTTACTTGGCCAATTAAAAAAAACCAGATGGAGATGGTTCACCTGTATCCACTGCATACCGCTCCGTCGAAGAGCTCATACCCACCCCATCCCTAGAACTGATGCTGCCATTGCGCCCATCCGTGCACGTTTTACAACAATCGGTAAAGTAGGGCCGAGAAGTGTAAAGTTGGTGAATGAAAATGATCGCCAAGCAACTGTTAAATCTTTTTTTCGAGTTTGCCGAATGTCTCAACTCTACGCCCCTCCCTTTCTTTTCCAAAATGGCATCTTGCGCTATGAAAAAAAAAAAATGACGGTGAAAATGGCGTCCGCATTAAAAATGCGTGCTCGAGTACATTGCTCTGTAAAAAGAATTCTTCCAAATGGCACAATTAAATAAAAAAAAAAATTCTTCGTTTTTTAACATAATGCCTGCAATTTTGTCTATGACGGGTACCATCTGGTTTAAGCCCGCATACAATAAATCTCTCAATCTGCGAAGAATTTGTAGGATTGCTGGCTAACATTGCTGATTGAAGCAAGCAAGCGCGCACACACACACACACACACACACGAGACGGCTGTTCAATGAACTCCAGCTCCGTTGCAAGCCGGCCCTTCATTATGCAATAAGAATGATCTACCTTTTTCAAATAAAAAACGAACCAAACCGGCAGCAATACAAACACATTAGACATCCGATTTGCTTATACACAAGATGTAATAACGATATACTCTTAGTCGTTATTGAAAACTTCCACGTTGAGGCACGTTTTCGGTTCGAGACTTCCTTAACCACCTTAACGTTAATAGTAATTGTGCAACTGAACTGGCGATTTAAACACAAACAACATAGAGGGTTTAAATTAAGCTAATGCTTTCTTTGAGGGCATAATGACAATGCCTGTCTCTACTGTCAAATATTTACATGCACGTTTTTCCATCGGTTTAACTTACCTCCATAACAATCCTACCGGCGCTGTTGCCACCAATGGAGATGTCAAAGAAAACTTTAGGGTTCGCCATGGTTATTGAAAAGGCAGATTTTTAATTTTATATTACTAGTTGAAGTGGACTCCAATTGTTACCCAAATGTGCCGCAGCCGCTCGAGACTACAACGCCGTGTGAAAACTAAATATATAGAAGCAGCGAGGGAGTCAGAGAGCGGATAGGAACCAATGAAAACACCGAGAGAGTTGAATGGCCTGTATCTCGACCAATTGGATATCGCATTGTTGCATACATTACAGCATGTTTCCAATTTCAAGCAAACCCTTTAGATCAGCAAAGTTCAGCAGTAGAGCACGTGATTGACGTTCGGATTCGCCCATTGTACTGGACAAAAATGACCACACAGAATTCTAGCCAATGAGCTGGGAGGAACCGCAGTGGGTTTGTACTAACATTCGCGCCGGTCGATGCCGCTTTCCACGCAACGAGGGCGTTTCCTCTTCAACAAAATCGCCATTACAGTAGATGTTGGAAAACGAACAAACTGGGCATTGCTGCACCCAAAATATCTGCAACATTGGTGTGTTACTTTATTCATTAAGTAATAGTAACGACAATATCTCCATAAACACCATTGTTTAGTTTCTCTCTGATTTAATCTATATCCTCGAGGCGCATCCGCTATGAGCTGCTATGGCTACTTGAAGCTAGCATGAGACGGCCATGTGCCAAGCCAGTTAATTAGGGACGCTCGTGAAGTAATGAAGCACTCTTGAGACAGAAAAAGCCTCTAACTACACACGTTTACATATTGCGCCGTGTAGTTTGTGCTATCCCTCCATGACTCCGCTAGAAGATACAGATGCGGGTGTTGCATATAAAAATGACGTAGGACCTTTGGATAAAAAGATCACTACCTGGACAAAGCAATGCTTGCGTAACATCACCCTAGACCGCAAAATAACGTGAATGCAACACTTTGGGGCTTAAGTCTTTACTTATAAAACATAATGGAAATATTTCACATCTTTAGAAAAACAAATCGAGTTCAACTTTACAGGTTTAATTCAATTGTCAGAACGTAGAATTTCACCAACACATAACAAAGTCAAACATTTCTTCAAACATTTTGATTAACAGTGTGTGACTCGTTGCTGGTCTCAAGTTAAATTCAGCGCCATGACCCCAGGGGTGTCACAGATCTCATGGTAAAGATTTTTTCCATGACAAATTCATAAACATTGCTAGTACACACACAAGAGAGATGCATACAGTTCCACCAAATATCTTTAGAATTATAATAATAACGATTCATTACATAATTAATGTTAAAACTGTATGATACACAAATGTCTTTAAAACAAAAAAACATTGCACGTCCAAAAAACTTCTGATGTTCTAGACAGTTTGTAATACAAACTGCACACTGCTGACAGTGCCCGAGAGAGCTTTTTTTATTTTTTTAAATAATAAACTCAGACAAGATAGGAAACAATGGTAGACATCACTCCCTCTCTCCAGTTCGCTGGTTCTCTTCTGGACTCCAGAATACAAGAAAGGAAAAGCAGGGGATCAGGGAGAGTGTCAGTGAGCTTTATTGTCACTAAGCTGTGCATGTGGAGGTGGGGTGGGGTATAGATACTTTAAAAAAAGTTCACAGCTGTAACAATATTTTATATCTGTACACATTATTCAAAAACTTACTTTCTTTCTATTCCTTTTCAGTATAACTGAAGGATAAAATTCTGGACTTAAAACTCAAGAATGTAGCCTACTAATTCTTAGAGGCAAGCCAATCCTGCTTTGTTTGTGTTTGTGTGTGTGTGTGTGTGTGTGTGTGTGTGTGTGTTTGCTTTTCTTTCTCAAATGTGGTATGATGGTGTACAAAATTCAGATCCTTGTGCAGATGCTATTTCTTGGCTCACTCCCATTCAGGTTACAGTGTCCACATCCATGTATGCCGAGAGGGAAAACTATCCACCTTTACTGACTGACAAGCACCCTGATAACAGCTGACTGTAGTATTCCACAATCAGATGTTCTTAGGCTAAGAACCAGTCAGGTTCATCATTCATCACTGCACATGTGCATCTATAGGGTATGTAGTCATTGGTTTTTGGAAAAATAATTTCAAGTTCTCTGTATATGAATGGTGTAGTCAGGTTTTGTTTGGTTCAATTTTACTGAAGCGGTTTCAAAACATAAAGCTTGGGAGGCCAACACAACACAGACAAGGAAGACAAAGATTTTGTGGAAAAAAGAATAATAAAAAAAAAAACGACAGACAAGTCTAGCAGGGAGTGGAGAGGGTGTGTTTGGGCCCAAAACCCTGGGTGTGGACGAAGGGTGTGTGTGTGTGTGTGCTTCTCATATTACAGCAAGAGTCTCACCCCCCCCCAGCCATTATTTAGGCAAGATTTTGTGTCTGGTTCTTCGGGCTATGAAATGATGGTGCTGCGCATATGTGACAGATGTCAAGACAACTGTCTCACCCAGACCTCTGACTAGCGCTTAGAACTTTGAGGGTTTGAGGGATGGAATGCACTCATGCAATCACTGCTCACCCCGGAACTGATCCGACTCAGACCTGCACCCAGTCAATTCTGGATCAGCACCAGTCAGTTGCCATCTGAGAATCTTCAAATAATTCGAATCACTCTGCACTGGGGGTACATCCTGGACATGTGGAATCATAGACACACTCCTCTGATAACACAAAACAACAGTAACAACATAAAATAAACTATTTTTAAAGTTTGTATGGGGAACCCAGATCACACTTGTAGCAATTATGTAACAATTATGGCTTTGTGATCAGAGAGGGGTATTTTAGGGGGCTTTACAGAGTATAATGTTTAAAAAACAAAAAAAAAAAAAAACCTCCACCTGTTTATTCATGGTGGAGGGGGGAGAAAGTCGCCTCCATGGACCTAGTGGCTTTCCTTTCACATCGAAACTTTGCACCTTCAGTTGCCAGTTAAAACCACGTTTCAGCTCTTCGCTCATAAATTATTGTTGGAAGCAGAAGCCTTCTGGTCTTTCCCAAAACATTGAGGAGTACAAAGACTAATCAGTTCTTGCTCCCACTGGCTTCAACAATGGCTCGGTATTTAACACTTGCCGAAAAAGTAGACGTGGATAGATCTTCCTAAATAGCCTTTAAAAATGCAACACTCCATCGTGTAATTTAAGAATGGCGGTGTCCTGTTCTCACCTTGGCACGGGTGTCCCCGGCATTATAAATTAAACACCAAACATGAGTCAGTTTTCAGATCAGCTGGATTCCAACAAATGGGATTCAGGGGGGCTTTTGTTTCAAGGATTTCAAAAAAATAAAAGGAGGGGAAAAAATCCACAAAAGTTTTGGATGCAGGCCATAGGATGACGAGACACACCATTGTCTTTCCAAGATGTCTCTGTTGCAGAGCATCTTCTCTTGGGTCAGAGTGTCCCAGCACCAAGGTTGCGCATCCTGCCCCAGATAGGAGTGGACTTCAGCCCACGTCTGTTTCAGAGCCAGCAGTTCTCTGGTAGGCAGAAGGTGGAGATGCCCCATCTTTCTATACAATGTTGCCAAATGTTCTAGTTTTTTCACTTATCCGCATGTCTTATTTCATCTGGGCGGTGGGAGTTAGAGGACGGTGTTGCTGTGTTGCACTGAACAGTGTCATAGCTGAGGATGTCTGATTAGATGGTTGGCTCTGCTCTTGGAGCAGAGGCCGGTGGAGGGGGTGGTTGAACTGGAGACATTAGTTGCTCTCGAAGAGGGAGAGCAGGTCATCATTGCTGTTGTTGGGAAGGTCAGGGGGACCCAGGTAAGACAGCAGCTCGTCTGGGTTAGTCAGCTCTGGCAGCAGCTGAAAGAGTCAAGAGAGGATGTCAGGCATTAGCACAGGGGTCCCCGTGAGCAGAAACAATGAGTGCCACAGTCTCAGACATCTCAGGGCTACCCAAAGCTTTCCCAGGTTGCTAAAAACTGACTTCAGTCTTTAAACCAAGAATGAATTTTACAAAGTTGGTTCATTTTGCCAAAAAAGTTAGTAAATCAGGATCAGCTAACTAACTTGTTACCGTTTCACAGCCATCTTCAGAGACTATTTGTTACTGCACAATCTGTGCTGGAAAAACACTTCCTCATACCATAACTTATAACAATGGATCGAGCGTTCCTTTCCACAAAACCTAAAATGCTGCG
>NW_024880300.1:0-25001 GCF_900700415.2 Clupea harengus
TTGATGAGGGAAAGCAGCACTTTACTAGTTCTAGTCGAATGACATATTGAACACTCACCACTGATATGTGGTCGTGCCAGTGGCTAGCCGTGGGTACAGGAACCAGTGAGGAAGCACTTCAGAGAGAAAAGGGAAAAAAGGTCTGTACTGTGTTATAACAACACATTTTTTTACTTTCAGAGCACGGCATCTTGACACGTTAGTGTGGGAAAGTGGGTACTTGGTTAGCTGTGTGGCACTGGGCACATTAGTGTGGGAAAGTGGGTACTTGGATAGCTGTGTGGGAAAGTGGGTACTTGGTTAGCTGTGTGGCACTGGGCACGTTAGTGTGGGAAAGTGGGAACTTTGTTAGCTGTGTGGCACTAGACACGTTAGTGTGGAAGAGTGGGTACTTGGTTAGCTGTGTGGGAAAGTGGGTACTTGGTTAGCTGTGTAGCACTGGACACTGTTAGTGTTGGAAAGTGGGTACTTGGTTAGCTGGGTGGCACTGGGGTACTTGGTTAGCTGGGTGGCACTGGGGTACTTGGTTAGGTGTGTGGCACTGGGGTACTTGGTTAGCTGGGTGGCACTGGGGTACTTGGTTAGCTGTGTGGCGCTGGGGTACTTGGTTAGCTGTGTGGCACTGGGGTACTTGGTTAGCTGTGTGGCGCTGGGGTACTTGGTTAGCTGTGTGGCGCTGGGGTACTTGGTTAGCTGTGTGGCACTGGGCTCACCTCAGTCTCTGCAGACTCCCTCTGAGTGTCAGCTCCATGTGCTCTGCCTGAGTCAGCAAAACAAAACATCGGTGACAACACTTAACACGGCACAATGTAACTCCTTCATGATGAAATAATGGTTTTTCGCTGTGAAAAATACCTGTTATAACAATAATTACTTAAAGCTTGTCACTTCGACATTGTATACTTGAACAGGTCATTATGTATCCACATATTAGAGTTTCTGTTAATTATTATTAGTTTTATTAATCAGTAACAGGTGTACAAAAATATGCAAAGCGTGATCTAAATGAGTATGACATCCTTCTTGAACCCTCTCACTGATGTAACACAGAACTTAGTTATACTTTCCAGAAAGGCTATTAGCCCTACCCAGCTCATCTAGAGCCGTTATAGTCTCTCAGTTCAACTCACCTGTCGCTTTTGTTCTGATCTGTCATTTGCTGATGAAAAGGGATTTGACAGAGAGAGTACCTAGGACCGAAAAAAAAAAAAAAAAAACATTTTACCACGTAAATTCAGAAGGTATACAAAAACTCCAATCCAAATAAGTGGGATATCTCATTTGGACAACTGATTCAACGTCACAGTTAATCTTCAAAGTAACCGAAATCCACGTCATCCAGTTTATAATGGTTAAGTCTGAAGAATGTTATCAAAAGCAGTAAATAATGCTTACACGAGGAGGGCAACTTGGATTGACTGACACGCTACTCCTTCGATACCGGGCAGAAGAAGTAGGGCTGAAAACCGTCATACCGTCACTGTTATGAGAAATGTTCATTCAGAGAAATTAAACATTTTATTTATCAATGATAGAAATAATGACAGAGAGTGTGATGTGACCTTGCAAGCTGCGGTATCTGCACATCAATTATATTAGAATATCAGCGTGGTGCTGTATTACATAGCATAGGAGAGCAGTGTGTTGCATAGTGCAATAGATACATCAGTATGCTACAAGTCATAAAAGAGACTAGTCAAACCTGACACTGGTGATCATAGGAGCACTATTCGACCTCCGAAGAGCCCCTCCTCCGCTCCCACAAGTGGCGCCTGCGCATTGGTCAACTTCCATTCTCTCCATTTCAGATCTTCAGGCCCTAGGGCAGGCTGTAGTGCTTCCTGGACACGACGTCCCCTACACGGCTTGACTTCGTAATCAAACCCGGCGAAAGCCTGACCAGCAGGCCCTATGCCTAGTGTCCGGGGCAACTTGCAGCCACTTATTCAATGGGAAATGGTCCCTTATTACTTTCCGTTCTATAGCATTTCTGCTCTTTAGGAAATAAATGACTAGATGACTGTAAAGTCGCTGTTCTTAGCTTTGCGGACTAAGTTAAGATTTCTGTTTTGCCCGTGTTTGATTAACTTCAGCCAGCTATCACTAGGCAAGTTTATGTAGCTTGCAAGCCAGTTAGCGTTTCACGTCAAGTTCACTATGACTTATGCGAAGCTAGCAAACTACATGTCTGCGAGACATTGCCACCTTAGAAAAACATTTTATCATTCAACGATATTTTGTTTGAGAAAGGACCATGAAGCGGTAATGATCACACATGAAAGGTGGCTATTTAGCTATGTAGTTAAACTTGTCGTTGTAGTAGCTAGTTCGTCACCTACCTAGCTAACTCAATATCGCTAGTTAACGCTGATCAGTTGTTTTCGTGAAAGCCAGCCAAACAGCGGCGTACCTCCAAAGCACTGACCTATTAAATCCCGAAATTCCATCAACAACCTTGTTTGCGCAACTTCGGAGTGGTCTCCAGTATTACTCAGCAGGCAAATTGCTTGCAGTTACCAGTTTTAAAATGATGAAATATCACACTGTCCTTCACAAATACTCCGCGATAAGGTCTTTAAATGGTTGTCAATGTTGTCATCCGAACCCAATGGGTTTCCTCTCGAAGCCAGATAGTTATATTTCACATAGTCTTAAGATTGCATCGAAATTCACTTATAAAGAAAAAAATGTATCGACATAGTTCGCAACGAAATAGTGGTGACTCGTCACTCATGCAACTACACCTCGCACAGGCTACAGAAGGTACTACCTTTCAAAGTTGCTTAAAAAGCTAAAGGTTTAAGAAGCACATCCAAGACTGAGGACCCCACGGAGTACAGAATACATTTTAAGGATTAGTACGTACCGTCTAAAACATCCCCTAGAAGTCCTTCATAGCATCTTTATCGTTTGCAGTCACTCAAATTAAGCGGGATTAGCAGTATAGGTAAGCAAATATAGGCCCATAACAGCCTTCGTGTAGTCTAGGGGGGAGGCATGCAAGGACAAATATACAGCCTATCTTTTACACTTACGTGTGTATAGTGTTGTGTTGCAAGTGCAGTTATCTGACTCAGCCTTCAGCGACTGGCTACATTTTGTGCAATATCCAACACTTTTATTTGGTTGGGTACAGTGGCAGTTCTATCCTGTATGGAGCCCTGCCCCCCCCCAAACAAAACAATCACCATTCTTGATGTGCAGACTGGTTGTATGTTGTTCTTAACGATTTCGCACAAATCAGAACTGGATATTCACATCCTCATGAATAATTGTTTATTTGGTAAAATTTGAAAGCGTGCCTGATTTTACTAATTGTAGTACTGTGCAAAGTCAGAGGTGCGCTATTTATATTTCCCTGCTCCCCCTTGGGGATCTTCAAGAGGGGAGATCCCCACCCCCTACCCACCTCGTAGGCCTACACTACTTCTCAGTGGGAGATCTGCAGGCAGTTGCCCTATCCTGCCTAGCTCACAAACTACAATCAGAGCGCCCACTCTGATAAGATGAATTCACCGACACGGTGACATATAATTCATGTGATGTGACAGAGCGAAAGAAATCCAATTGCGCGAATCTTACCATTCCGATTTCCGATCCCGGACGACTGTCCATGTCAACGATACCTAGATCCGCTACTGTGTGAACATAACGCCTTTTACCGTCTATGGTATGACGTTTCAAACTAATTCCCACATACCACCCGACACTGGAGCAAATCCATCAAGGCTGTCCAAGGTGGCAAGCTAGCAGACACTGCTTTAGAATCCTTTATTATGTTGTAGAACAGACTTTATCTGTCTTCCTCAGTCACAGCTGAGGTAGGGACAGATCCCAATAACTTGTGTACAAGGTTTTGGTAACAGGGTGAAGGAAGGCTCTTTTAGAGATACATTGTTTGCCACAGCTTACTACTATAGTAAGAATGCAGATGCCAATAATCAGCATCATCATCATCACTTGTGCTTTGAGAACTGTTGGAGTTGCTCATCAGCTTCAGGGTTGCCTGATCTTATATACGGTCAAATAACCAACAGGTGGAAATTGACTGTGTGTATTTCTAAGGGAGTGTATGGTCTTTGCAGTTGTGGATTCAAACTGAGTTTGTGTCACATTGTGTTAGTTGACTGACAGATTACAGATAAATCTACATTATCACCCAGCTGTAAGCTTTGCAATGCCTGATTTGTTTTAAATCATGTTCAGATACTAAATTATGTGGGAAAAGGTGTGTTTTGTAGAATAAACTCTTACTCTGTCATATAACTTATTTCTGGAGTGAACAGTGGTGACCAATTTCAGGGGCCAGCTGCTCCTTGATTTTTTTCAGAGGGCCCAGAATTCCTTACTTCATCCCCCGCATCACTCTTGTCTCGAGACGCCAAAGGGGAACACAACCATTTATAAATAGCTAAGTGTGTCTTGATGAGATCTAAGTTGAAGGCATGTCTTTTAGCAAAAACATCCTCTGTAGTCTCAATGGTATGTATAAACTCTATGGAACATGTATAAACATACTTGAATACCGATTGCTGTAAAACACTCATTTCTCTTATATTAATAAGGTAGATGCCACACAATGTTATAACTTTATAGAAAATTAAATTTATTAAATGCAAAAATGCATAATGATATGAGAAATTAACATAGTAAATTGTTATCCTTACTAAGGACAACTGTGATAGCCTAAGAACATTTGCAGCTTTAAGTTCATATAAAAATGAAATACTCTGACTGACCAAATATCAATTAAAACTGATGACCGCTTGTTTCTGTTTTGACATAGCCGCAAAAACAGCAATTTAGTTCATTATTTAGCGTCCTCCTCAATATAAATTAAACAATCTTTTATAAACAAGAGGACTTACACAATAAAACTTGTGACAACAATGTAATAATTAAGTCTATATACATAGCACCACTCTAGACCTCCTGTTGTATTATGCCCCTTAAAGCTTCCCTTCACACAAACAGGAAACTGATCTGAAGTTGCTTTTGTCCCGTGTGGGAGTATGTGAAATGCTACATATTTGTCTCAGGGTGAACTCTTGCAAAACACAGCCAGACTGGACAGAAATGTGGGAATGCGAGATGATAACTCGCCCCAGAAAGTAAACTGTTTGGGTTAGCGTCCTGTCCGAGTTGCTCCTTTGTCACAATGATGTCATATCCTGTACGTCCAGAAGCATAGCGTCCTGCTTTGTCTGCAGATTATCCCGCACTACGAGCTGAGAAACCAGCTGGGAACTCAGGTCTGAAAATGGAGAACAAACAAGCGGAAAGCTGAAAGATTAACAATGTGACAGATCAAACAAGTATGCAATAGAGAGACCGTTGTTTCAATGGCAGCAGATACTACTTTCATACGCACATTTTTTTGCTATTCTGCTTTAAACATAAATTAAAACAATCATGAAGGACCTATCAGAGGCAAACAAAATGTAAACAGACATTGTACAGGAATACTGTTTAACACTGTCACACACCCCTATCATGCCTTCAGAGTTACATCATTGCCATAAGTTAGAACAGGAGTCTGTCGGATGTGAGCTCACCATGGATGTCCTGGTAGATGGACTCCCTGAGTAAGTCTAGCTGCTGCACAGAACACGTCTGGAGGTCACTGCGGTCAAGCAGCTTCCTCGTCATGGCAGATTCACTGCGAGTCAGGCGCTGGAAAAAGTGTTCCCGCAGGGATTTCTCTTTAACATCTGCGCACCACTTTCTGACAGGGTAAGTGAATAAAGGCTACGAGACTGTGTCTAATAAATCAGCCTCTTGAACAACTCCCCTCTGAATTAAAACAACTTCAGATATGATGCATTATGTGTTAAATAATGCATGTTTATGACCAGTGCCATTGTAGTGGCTGACCAATGAGAAGGGCTGGTAGCTATAACCATGTGTATTGATAAATACATGGAAGCATTCTCAGTCTCTTGATTTGACAAATATGGCTGGATAAACACAAACAGAGCATATGGAAGATATTAAGAATATCAGGAAATGCTGCAAGTACAGACATAGCATAATATACTGACCACTAAAGGTCAAAGAATGTCCCGGAAATTCTGGACATTCTTCATTCATTTAATCAGGTAAACATGCAGTATACAAACTTCAGATGAAATAGTGTTTCCATTGAAGTTGTCAAGATACATGGCTTGCTATTTATGATGCATTCTCCATTCTTCTCACCTCCTTCTCCAACAGCTGATCCCGCAGAGTCCTCAACGCAGCCTGCACCTCCTGCTTTAACCCTGGAGACGGGCCTCCACGCGCCTCAGCCTCTTTGGAACACTTTCAGTAAGAGAACAGAACAGAACCGGATAGAACAGAGCAGAAGTAAACTCATGAAACAGTCTCTGATGGACCATGAAGTAAAACTGTTCCCTCTTATCTCATGGAACTGACTGCTATTGACTGAAACGAATAGTGGTGTCAGTGGAACTAAACTCAAGAAACAGTCAGAAATGGATAACTGCTTTTGCAGATGTCCCCCTTGAATATGTTTGCTTACCTCACTGCCAGATTTTTCATCCTCATCCTCATCACTCTCACTGTTATTGATGAAGCAGAGCTGAAGGTTTTTCTGACTGTTAAACCTGTAATATCGAAAAAATAACCAATATCAGTATCAGCAGCTAAGGAAATCAGAGTGCTGGATTTGTGGTCAAAACATTAAAACAGTCTACAAGTAAACAGTCTAAAGGTCTTCTGATCACTGTATATACACACACACACACACACACACACACACACACACACAGAGATGAGGGTTCAGATAACTCTAATTCTATGCCAGGTCAGTTCCAGAGCCAAGCCAGATCCATTAAAGACCCAACTGCAAGCGTCTGGCTGCACTTTAAGACAGACAGGTAGAGTAGAGTGCCCAAACAAAAGGCGATTCCATGCCAGATCTGGGCCAATGTGATTGGATCAGGAGCAGTAGTGGATGTAGAATTATTTTCTTGGGCTGGCAAAGGGGTTCTCAACTGCATTTAGAATGAGTGTTTTAGGTGTATGGTGGATTCAGGATTGGGGTGGCGGCTGGGCTGGCAAGCTCCGTGACCAGGGTGGCAGCTGCCACCTGGCACCCAAGATCCACCCCTGGAATCCGGAGAGGTTCAATAGAAGTGATTCAGACAGTCCCAACACTACACCTGACTTGTGGATCCGCATAAGAATAGAATACAGATGATCCACTACCGAGACTGAATGACAGGTGAACGGCATCCGCCGAAGTCGTCGTCATCTGAGTCCGCCCAGCGGCCCATATGAAACACGTGCTGCCTGTCCTCTTTCCAGCTACCAAAGACTCTCGCTCTTTCTGGTATGTTCAAAGTCTGGGAAGAAATCAGGAGACCAGTATGCCACAATGAGTTGTCTTATACCATTTGACAGAATAAAATAAGTCATTACTCTAGAAAAAAAAAAATTCTGTATATGAGTATATCTGTAACTCTGTGTTAATGATTAATACGATTCATTAAACTTGCCATTACCAGTTGTTATCAGTTCTGTATGCATTACAGCTGCAACTGTTCAGTTATCATATATTTAGGTTTACTGTTGTTGTTTTCCAACCTTTGCCCTCTCCCTCCTTTCCTCTTCTTGTTTTTCAAGTTCAGCAATTCGCAGGCTCAATGCCTCCCAGTGCATGATGGGTAGAGGCTGATCGTCCGCCGAGGAGCCCACGTCTTGGACCGCTGCTGAAACCCCTGCTGTGACCTCATGACCTGAAAGTTTGATGTCATCACTATCCCGAACTTGAGTCTTCTCTGTATCTCCCTCCATTCAGTGGTATTTATCAAAGTCCTGGGACCCTGTTTGGCGGGGCTGCAAGGGTAGAGGGGAGATTAAGTACAAGTAAACAGTAAGATATAAATGAACCAAGTCAAATATTAGAGCCAGAGAATAAGCGCACACCTGTAAATTAATATTCAATAAAATCGATATATTATCAGTAAAATGTAGCAAACGATAAGTCGTAACTTCGAAACTTCATGAAGTACGCAGACTTAGATGTTACATTGTCGCAGCTGCTGCCATTCCCTTTTCGCCAACATCGAGCATAACTGCACACACCCCAAAGAATCTCAGTACTCTCCCAACTTGGAAGAAATACACGGGGAATAGCACAGGCAGAAAGCATGAGAATTCACAGACTACTGTCACGCGTTACACAGTATGGGTAACACCACCATTGTTTCAGTATTGTTTTCCGACAAGGGTGTGATAAGTGATAAGATAGGCATTTACCTAGTTCAAGTGGCGCTGAATTCCTGACATCGCAGCGGCAGCTGTTGCGTTACGCCCAATGCCTCAAGTTTGATATCATGATGTCCAACACTAAACGAAATATAAAAAGATGTTTTTGCCTTCCTCTGGAGCGAGGAAATACCCATAGCCCCTTCCCTTTCCTCCCGCCCTATGCGCCTTCCCACTTCCCAGTCTGTTTTTTAACATCTGTCTTTAACTGCGTAATGTCGGGGACACCGTTGGAATTTTCGTGCTTTTTCAAGCCACGTATACAATCTACATACATGAAAAAAGTCCCATAATTACACAGTATGAAAAATGTGTTTGAATTTAATTTAAACATAACATTTAAAGACACGAACAAGTTGACACAAAGGGTTAAGAAACAGTTTAGGTGTCCAGTTTCACAATCCTTAACTCGACTCGAAACAGATGGGAAAACTGGGATTCCTGCGTGCGCTCTTGGAAGGAGTTAATTTAGGCAATCGTTAAGCCAGAATGCCGCCAGCCAATATGTAGTCCAATAGAGAAGACTCCACAGTATGGTGCTTCCCATTATCGATGGACATCCTACATTCATCTGAAAGGCCACTTACTTAGTTTTTCAAACCACGTCTGAGCAACGTGTCTGTTAGAGCAGTTGTTGCGCAACACTTACTTGTGCAATTTAGGCCTAGACAGCGTGGGTGGCTATCTAATCAATCATATACTAACTTACAATTATCTTTTAAATATTCACGTGTCTGTTACTTTCATGTTCATTTCAAGCATTTCAGTATAAAAATAATTCGGACACGTTTGGATAAGGCTATAGACATCAATTTACCAGACGTAATCAATATATATAAAAGTTGCCCATTTCCAAGACATTTATAATACAGGTTATGCTAAATTATCTTGGAATTTAATCACCACACCGGAATTAATGTATTTCTGTTCAGTGTGTTTTCTCTATGGATTCCCACTGGGTGTCAGTAACGAGTCGATAGTTCGCATTCCTGTACTTCTGTGGGTGTTTCTGCCGCTGTCTTGCCACCTCCTCATACAGACTCTGTATCACTGGAGGCAGTGGTGAAAACCCCCCACTGTCAGCCAGACATTGATAGTAGCGCCACTGCTCAGACTCCATTCTCAGTAGGTGTCTCTCAAGAACGCCCATCGCTGTCTTCCTGTCCACCATGTTCTGGACCTCTCGTTCCATCTCCTCTCGAGAGGGCAGCTTCACTGTCCCATCAAGCACCGCCAAAGCAAACTGGACCTGTGGCAAAAATGATATGTTTGTGATCTGACTCCCGACACGAACACCACACACACACACACACACACATACTATATACAGACAGACTGAAAGAGAAAGAGAAAAGGAGAGGCAAGGCATGTCAAGTTTATTTATATAGCACAATTCATACTTGATTTATATAGCACAATTCATACTTTATTTATATAGCACAATTTATACAAAGTGGTTTACAGATGAGCAGATAAAAGAACATAGAAAAAAGAGATTAAAAGATAGAGTGCATTATAAAATAACATAAAATTATAAAAGATTAAAAATGAAGCAAAAGTAAAAAGATAAGATAAAAAGTAGAGTGCATTCAAACAGTGAACAAAAAGCACCTGAGAACAGTCTAGATTTGATGCTGGCTACAGTTGGAGCACCTTTGATGTCATCAGGAAGGTGGTTCCAGTGCTGAGCAGCATGTTTAGTTCTGACAGTAGGTATTACTGACAGATTTGCCTCTAGTGATCTGAGAGGTCTAGCAGGTGTGTGCTGCTGAAACATATCTGAGAGGTAATTTGGTCCTGGTTGGAGGCGTCTTTGGGTACTTAGAAAAGCGCTATATAAGTCTACGGTATGATTATTATTATTATTATTACGGTCTCATTTAGTGACCTTTAACTAAGCAGCTGTGCTTTAAAGCCAGTTCTGTGACGTACTGGAAGCCAGTGTAAGGACTTGGTATTGAAGTAATGTGGACAATTCTTTTGGTTTTTGTAAGAACTCTAGCAACTGAATTTTGTATACGCTAAAGCTGTTTGATGGTCTTTTAGGAAGGCTTGTGAAAGGATCATTACAATAGTCAACCCTGCTGAAGATACATTTGTTTTTCTAGATCATGTTTTGACACAAGGCCTCTAAGTTTGGCCATGTTTTTGAGATGGTAAAAAGTTGATTTAGTTGTTTTGACATGGTTAAAATTGAGACTGAGCAATCTGAGCAATCAATTGAGACACCAAGGTGTTTAAGAATGTCCTTCACGTTAAGGCGATCTGTGTCAGAATGTAACAATCCTAAATATTTCCTAATTTTTCCCCAAAAAGATTATTTTAGTTTTGTCCTTATTCAGGAAATGTTCAGACATCCAGCTGTTTATTTTGGTCAATGCACTAACATAGAGATTAAACAGGAGCATAGTCATTAGGTGAGAAGGCTATGTATTGGGTGTCATCGGCATAGCTATGAGAAGAAATCCTATTGATGATTGATGAATGATTTCTCCAAGCGGGAACATATAAAGGTTGAATAATAAGCCTCCTACAACAGGTCAAGGATGTTGGTGTTGCAGTATAGTTGCCATGGCAACAAAGAAGATCCTGTCTTGTAGGTATGATCTGAGCCGCTTGGTAACCGTACCTGAAATTCCAACCCAATGTTCCAGTCTGTGTAGTACGATATTATGATCAACAGTGTCCAAGTCTGTACTAACTTCCAATAACACTAGGGCTGATGTTTTGCCTTTATCTGTATTAAGGCTGCTGTGAACCCTTAATGAGAGCTGTTTTTTCAGTGCTGTGATTAGCACAGAAACCTGACTGAAAGTGATCAAAATAGCTATTAGACGTTAAGAAGGTGGTTAGTTGATTAAAAACTACTGTTTAAATGATTTTGCCAACAAATGATACATTGTGGGGCAGTAATTGTTTAGTATGGAAGCATCTAGATTATTACAGGCTTTATACTAGCTGTTTTTAGGGACTTAGAAATGTGCCAGACAGCATTAATATATTTACAATTGTATGCATATCTGCTGGTAAGAGGTGAAAAACAGATTTGAAAAGGTTGGTGGGCAAAGCAACTAAGCAGCACGTGGAAGAGTTGAGATTCTGAACCGTTTTTTCCAGTTTCATTGTCTATCGAACTAAACTCTGACATTAAGCTGAGTACCCACATTGCTGAGTAGTCCCAAATGTTGAGCTGCTTGTAACTGAGAGAGAGGGGGCGGGGGGGAGAGAGAGGGAGAGGGAGAGAGAGAGAGAGAAAGAGAGAGAGAGAGAGAGAGAGAGAGAGAGAGGGAGGGAGAGAGAGAGAAAGAGAGAGGGAGAGAGAGAGAGAGAGGAAGAGAGAGAAAGAGAGAAAGAGAGAACCTTACCTGGCAATGGAAGTGTGGAAAGGGGCAGATAGTTTTGCAAATCCCGAAGAAGAAGAGTGAAGGGTAGGCGGGGGGCAGTATGAACCTGTACAGGGGGGCCACCAAATGGTCCCGGATATCTAAGTGTAGTTGCTCAGGGTGCAGAAATGGGAAGCTGAAATTGTATCCTGTACAGAACATCAGGACCTCCGCCTCCACCAGCGACCCATCCTTGAACTGCACGCGGCCGTCCTCAATGACCCTGCTCAGGGGAGGGGCCTGCTGGATGCCGGGGGGCAAAGAGAAGGTCAAGGCTGGCTTGCCATGGCTCAACATCACCTGAAGGGAGATAGAGGCAGAGTGAGGATGGGCAGGTGGTTGATGCACAGGTGTTCATGTGGATCACGAGGAAAATATACTGTACAGATAATACGGTGATAATATAGATAGAATATCAAATGTATATTTCTGGCACTTGATAGAGAAAAAAGCTCTATGCCAATGATACTATTTTAATATCTTTAGGATAAAGCAAAAGGATGAGGGACATTAGTCCAATGCTACAGGCATTTATTAAAAACCAGGAAAACAAATGACTGATTCCATTCCTATATCTCTAGAATGGCCATGAGTGGAGAAACTATCACTAATGTATTGTCAAAACATTCTTGAGAAAGAGAAAACTAAACTCCAGAAAAATACATACAGAGGAAAAATGAATGGTGCATTGTGTAGGATTTAGTGCCATCTAGTGGTGAGGTTGCAGATTGCAACCAAATGAATACCCCTTCATCATCCCTTCCTTTCCAAGTGTGTAGGATAATCTATGCTGGCAGTCAGTTGCCATAAAAATGCGAATGGCTCTCTCCAAAGCCAGTGTTATGTTTTGTCCATTCTGGGCTACTGTAGAAACATGGCGGTGCAACGTGGTGGACCCGCTCCCAATGTAGATATGAAGGGCTTATTCTAAGCTAACGAAAACGATTCTTAATTGGAGGTGATTATACACTAATGAGAGCATTATTATTATAATTCTATTCCATTTCTGCCAATAGATCCCCCTAAATCCTACACATCGTACCTTTAAAATAAAGTGTATGAAAAACTAAATTCACTTCCAGGAATAAAAAACAATTACTTGTGCCATTGCTTTAGCCAGCTCAATGGATATGTCCAGCCCTGATGCTCCGGCTCCAAAGACTATGACAGACTGACCAGCGAAGGGTTCAGGGCGGCGGTAGGCATGGCTGTGCATCACCTTGCCTGTGGTTGGAGCACAGGTGCAGCGGTGGGGATTAAGGAGGTGAGGTGAGTGTCTGGTAATTAGACACAGATCTGAGAGCTGAGGACTGAAAGTACACCTTTAAAATACTGCAGCCCTGGGATAGGAGGGATGTGTGGATCAGAATAATGCCTGGAACACAACAGCACTGTGGGTGAGAGCACTTAAAGGCCACAGAGTCATGATTTACATCACTATTACCTATTATGCACAGCTATAGGCTTAGTAAAGGACATTATTTATTTGTGTCCTCACTGTATTTCTAGACAAGTCTACACATATAGCAGTTCAGTAAATACATTTTAAATCTTGATATTATAGAGTACAATCCTTCAATATAAAAAAAACCCATATCAATCTTGTCAGCGGCTATTCTTACCCAGTACAGATGAACACAGAGTCGAAGGTTTCAGTGTTCTGTGTTCCGTGTTGGTCACGTGTGGTAACTTCCCACGCCATGGTTTTCTCTCTGTCCATCTCCATGGCGATAGGCCTCGCCTCTTCTACTGCTGTGTTAAACTGGGAGAGACACACAGCTTTACAAGACCTGCATTTCATTCCAGAGGCATCTAATGCTCCGCAGCTCCAGGGGATTACTGATGGAAACTCACTGACTTTTCTTGGCCAAGGACACAGGCTGTTGTCTCACATGGAAATGTTACGCAGTTTTTATTTAAAGTGGACCCCCCAGCAGCCTGGGTCTGCCAGACGACATCTAAGCTCATTTGTCAGTGGGATATAGTCTGGAGGCCTTCAACTGAGAGAAACGCGAGAATCAAAGTTTTGGGTTGGCCAATTAGCGATTAGTCTAGGTTATAACATTAAAAGGGTTGTGATTTGACAATCAGTGTTGCTGGATAACAAAACCAAACTGATATTAGAATAAGTTATAATACATGATTATTTTGTAGTTGACCTGAATGGGAGAATAATATTCCATCCCCCTCCAGTGATGCGGGGCAGCGGATGGATTCCATCACTATATGTTGGTCAACTCTTAGCTACACAGCAAAGGGCAAAGTGCCAGTTTAATGCAACCACCCGTTTCTAACTTTTAAACTACAAACTCCCAAGGTTGACACTCGACACGCACATTTTCACCTTCTAACCTCTTTAATAAGTAACCCCTCCTTTTCCCATCTATTTCACTGCTGCTTGTCTCTGCTTCTTCACTGCCTTCTGTTTCCTCCCAATAATCTCACACTTGATTCTGGTGAAACTGAACGTGGGTTTACAGAACGTGTTGCTCTCTTTTTTTTATCTCAATGACCAATTTGCCTGAAGTGTATCTCACTTGTCAATCACTTTGGATAAGGTGTCTACCAAATGAATGAATAGATGGAAATGTCACTGAACTGGGTTTAGACAGGAGTGTTGCAATACCTTGATGTGAGGTGTAATGGCAAAATGTTCGCAATATCTTTCTAGATATTTCTGAACATCCTGATGAGGCAAGAAAGAGGGTAGGTGGGCATCAAAGGGGAAATCAGGGAACATCATCACCTCCTTAGGGAGATTTGTTCTGCAAACACCAAACAGTAAGGTTACACAACAATTGTCTGGTCATATATATCATATCATTATTTCCGTTTTACCCTTCACAAAATGGGATTGATTTGAGACAAAAGAAAATGACAGACATAGCCATATCGACTGTAGTAACCAGCATGTCACAAGAACATGACATGGAAACAAAACACACCTGGCAACACAAGTCTAAATGACTCAAGAGTTTCTTTGCGAGGTTTACCTTAGATTTCTGTACATGCTACTATGGACATGGCGTCTGCTGTCTTGGGTCTCCTCGCTGTCCTCATAGAACCAAGTACCACCCACGGTTTCCGTCTGCTCGAACACCACGGGAGAAGCAAAGTGTTTAGAATGCGCCATTATGTGGCGCGCGGCACAGAGACCCGCGGCCCCGGCTCCCACAATGGCCACCCGACGATTGCTCATCTCGGACGCGCTTAAGGATAAAATCAGAGAGAGAGAGAGAGAGATTGTGTTTGTGTATCGTTTCGCATTCACGCCGCTGATAAGTTGCTTGAAAACTGAATAGAATTTGAAGTTGTCGCTACCGTTTCTTGCAGTATGCAGTCAAGGGACTATCTTTGCTGACACTGGAGACAGGTTGAACTCTGGACTTGAGGTGTTCTGTACCGCACAGGTTAATTAGTCTGGTTTTAGAGAGCAGTCGATTCATCTGGCTGCATGCCCGATCTTCCATTATGATAGATGAGAGGGCATGAGCGTTTGACGGGCTTTCGCTGCACAGACTGTAAAACAATTTAATACACCACAGTAGAGTAAATGGTTTGTATGAAATTAAAACAATTCAATTTAATCAAAGTCTACCAAGAGCTGACACACAAAGTGAAATTTAGGAATATTGCTAGATTACTATGAAATCTGACCTCTGCACAGTTGACAATCCCCAGCGACCTAGGAAGCGCATTACATTTAGCCTAGTGTTATTTAGGCTACTAAAAACGGTTACTGAGCACAGAATACAGTCTCGGTTTAAGCAAAGTGGGTTTGTTTACGTAGGCCTATTCGTTTAAATAAATGCCTTCCAAAACATGAAAAGTCAAACCAAACCGCAGAATTGCTTTCTCTAACTCTGGAAAACGTTCAGACTTCATACTGTATGCTTCATTGTTCACTTAAATTCTGTGGACAACATTACGTCCTGACTAGTTCCTCTAAAAAAGGAAACTTCAGTTTTTAAAGGGTGATACGATTCGTCAGATCCACAGGCGAGGGGACGTTCACAGCTATCAAAATAAAAGTCATGCAAATCTGCTTTATAGCAAGTCATGATTCTGAAACTAAGGGTAATCATATTAGTACCATGCCAGATGAACCGTCCCAAATGCAAACCAAATCCACCGTAAGAAGCAAGAACTGAACTCTTAAATATCTAAATGTCTTTGTTATGTCGTAGAGCAACTTTCAAAAACGTAAGCCTTTATGCAAACTTAAACATGGCCCATGAATGAGTTTTGTATTGACTGCAAGGTCTGTGTTCCGCACTATATGTTGTTGTTATGCAACTGTAAATTCCTAAGTCCCTTGATTTCTTACCTAAAATATGTTCACATGGTACACAGTGTGACCACAGGATGGCACTGTGGTCCCGTCTCTAGTATTGTTGTGATAAATATGACCATCAATGTATTGGCAGTTACATGTTCAGTTGATCCTGATCTCTCTTCATCTTATCGGATTCATGTCCTTCCTTGTTAGGACATGCGCACCCTGGGTAGTCCTCTTTGAAGAATGCGTCTGGAGATGTTCTGTGCTAACGTACAGTCCACAGCTCCTGAGACATATTTTACAATTGATCTGGTAATGACAGAGCGCATGTCACAGACGAAGACAAGGGTGACCGAAGAGAATACCTCGGGATCCAGGCAATACGGAGTTGGACAAACTCAGATACCTCTGTGCGCTCAGACGGGTGATCCGTACATAGCCTAAATGGACTCCGACATAGCCTGTATTTTTTCAATGTGATGTATTTAGTGCAGGCTAAATTATTACATGTACGTCTTGAGGAAATTCAGTCCACATAAAGATGAAGCACATTGTAGTCTGACGTTTGCGCGGCAATTGATTCGTCGTTCTCGGCGCATGCACAGCTCTTGCATTTCCAATCGAACTCCACCTTGGCTGAGAAAAGCTGAATACAAAATTGTAAGTAAAACATTATTTCACCTCTTACAGCACTGAATACTATGGAAAACTACTGAAAGAAGTTAAGGTATTCAACAACTTATTTGGGTGTAAGAGCTAACTTGAATTATCCAGCAGCCTATGTACAGTAGAAGCTTAAAATCATTTCCATTCATGTTGCATAATTGAGGAGATCTGGTTTCAAAGTCTGGTTTTAATGGCTTACGGTGTTCCTGTAACATTTTGTCACACCATTTTGCTTAAATGTTCATCTGGGCATATCGACTGTAATCGTTATTATCGACGATTTTTGCAAATCGCCATCAGTGTATTTTCAGCACCATGGACAGCTTCGACAGGTAATCAACCGATGAGAGGTTAATAGGTGAAGGAAGCAAAGTTTTAATCAATTTAATTCCCTAAGCGCTATTAGTGTTACCATAACCCTATTTGACAACAAGCCTATTTGCCAGTTAATGTTTTGGAAATACTCGTTTGTAATACATCACCCTTTGATGGTGGATGGAAAATTGATATAGTGTTGTACATTTCAGAAATGATATTGCCATGTATAGTTTCAATGCATAATTCACTTAAATGCAAAATTAATAATTGCATTTTCACTGCATCCTGATTTGTTATAAGTCATCCATCAATCCATCAATTCATACAACTGTATGATTCTTTGACTTCCCTTCCTCAGTGTAATATGCTGTTCCATGTTTTCCCCAGTCAATTTCAAGGGCATGATGATTCCATGAGAAAAGCCCCAGTGAACATTTTCTTCTCACAGAAAGACATCTGACCAGTTCATAGCTTATCCCGCTCAATTTGGATGCCCTGAGTTGTTCTCTGAAGATCTCCATATTTGTATCAGACATATCTGTCCCAAGCCTGACTCTAGATGCCGTGAGAACCCTACTCTGACTTGTGTGTGCGTGGAGATGGAGGGAATGCTAGGCCTATCTGGGTGGATCTGGTTGGTGGTCTTGATGGTGGCGAGTCCTGCACACATCCAGGTGAGCAGCCAAGCCAATGAACGTCGGGTTCTAGCCTACCTTCCTGGCGACATCATCATCGGCGCTTTGTTCTCCGTCCACCACCAGCCGCCGGCGGACAAGGTCCACGAGCGCAAGTGCGGAGCGGTGCGCGAGCAGTACGGCATCCAGCGCGTGGAGGCCATGATGCACACGCTAGACCTCATCAACGCCAACCCGCACATCTTGCCCAACATCACGCTCGGCTGCGAGATACGTGACTCGTGCTGGCACTCGGCCGTGGCGCTGGAGCAGAGCATCGAGTTCATCCGCGACACCCTGGTCTCCGCCGAGGAAGAGGAGAGCGCGTCCCGCTGCGTGGGTGACGAGAGCGTCGCCCCCATCAGCGGGAAGAAGCCCATTGTGGGTCTGATCGGCCCGGGCTCCAGCTCCGTGGCCATCCAGGTGCAGAACCTCCTCCAGCTCTTCAACATCCCCCAGATCGCCTACAGCGCCACCAGCATGGACCTGAGTGACAAGAGCCTCTTTAAGTACTTCATGAGGGTGGTGCCCTCGGACGCACAGCAGGCCCGGGCCATGGTGGACATCGTGAAGAGGTACAACTGGACCTACGTGTCCGCCATTCACACGGAAGGTAAGCAGTGATGGCCTGTGGCTGTGGGCTTTAGTATTAACTTCAGCCATGAATGTGTGTCAGTTATCAGTGTGTATTACTTCCGTTGGGAGGTTTCTATGTGCAGGTTCCAGTCATTTGGGGTATTTAACATTGCACTTGGTGTGATGTTCAATTCCCTGTCCAGGCAATAAGGGGCCAAGGCCCAGGTCATCTTACGTGACATTTTTGCTGTAAATGTGAAATGTGTGACTTGCAGTTTTTTTTGCAGGGAAGTGTAAAACTCTGTGTGTGTTGCATTGTATTCGTTTCTGTCAGTGTTCAGAAGATATGAGAAATGACAGGTGCCTCCACTAGACATCTGGAAGTAGTTGACTCAGCTTCCTGTCAGGGTGTTTTGTAACCCACCTCTGAAGCACTGGTTTGGAATAAAAAAAAAAATTGCTTCCAGTGAATGTTGCTTTGGTTGATACCCGGTGTACTGGCTTCAACAAAGAACTCTAAATTGCCTAGGAAATGTAGGAGGGAAAAAAGACAGCTTTCTTTCGAGTTCAGTGAGCATTCCACATGGTGTCTTTTCAGTCTGCAACAATACAATGTACACTGCGACTACTCATTCATGAGTGTTGTCATATAAAGCTTAAGCTGGATAAGTGCAGTGTCACTTGCTGCATGAGGTAGCTAAAGGCTGCACGGTGGCACAGTAGACAGCACTGTCTGATGCCAGGCAATCAAGAGTTTGTCATGGTCTTTGTGCACACTCTGGAGTTTCACTTTGGAGTTGTAAGGAGTTCTTCCAGGCTTCTTGTGTCCTACCACAGTGCAGAGAGACATGCAGATTAGTTACAATACAGAATCTGACTTGGCCACAGGTGTGTGTGTGTGTGTGTGTGTGTGTGTGTGTGTGTGTGTGTGTGTGTGTGTGTGTGTGTGTATAGTGTATGTTCAACCTTCAATGAATTTCCGCCCTGTGGAGTGGTTGTTCCTGCCAAACCTACTCTTGGCATAGCGTCAAATGAAAAAGCAACACCTGGAGAAAAAATACATCTAGTCAAACTTCAGTTGAAAAACCCCAAACATACTCAAACAAATTCTTTACTGCTCAACTGAAAGAGTCCTGTTTCCTGTTTCCTGCTTCCTGTTGAATGTTGGCATCGGTTCTCTTGAGTCCTTCTCTGAGACACAGCGCTGTGTGTTCACTCTGTTACAGCTAATGAGTTAAAGCAATTAATTTAAGGGGTCACTAGGGTTGAACTGAAGTCCTGTGCTGTTTGCTCTACAGATTAATTATCTGATCTTTGTTAATTACAACTCTAGTTTGACCTCGTGACCTTGGCCCCTCAGTGGCTTCACGGAAGGCAGGTCATGAGAGACACACAGGTACAGAGGAGAGCCACAGGTTTTCAATGACAACTAATGGGAACCGGGTGTAGATCAGGATCTAAAGAATAGAAGAACAGCAGACAGACCTCACTCCTCCTCAACTAATGGGAACCGTCTGAGTTCTGGGTGTAGATCAGGATCTAGAGACTAGAAGAGCAGCAGACAGACCTCACTCCTTCCTCAACTAATGGGAACCGTCTGAGTTCTGGGTGTAGATCAGGATCTAGACATTAGAAGAACAGCAGACAGACCTCACTCCATCCTCAGCTTTTGTCATGTGCCCTTGGGCAAGACACTGAAAACTCGTGGCCTCACTGGTCCAGTGGAGATGCCCAGTGGCCTTGAAGACAGGGCTTACACTGGGCAGCTCCCAGGTGTGTGTGTGTGGGGGTTTGTGTGTGAATGTGAGTGTGTGTGAGTGTGTTTGAGTGTGAGTCTAAGTGTGTGTGGGTGTTAGTGTGTTTGCGTGTGTAAGAGAGTTCATTTATGTGTGTGTGTGTGTGTGTGTCTGTGTTAATGGCTGGACTTTGCTGAAAAAGAGCTGAGGGTAAATAAATAAATAAACGTTAAATAAATAAAATGAACAAATGGTTATAAAAGATGACTCGGGGTTGGCTACTCTTGTCCTTGAGCAGCAGTTCCTTACTGTCAGGAAGGAAAATATTCACACAGTGACAGAAAATACAATTCTCTTTCTAGAACCAAATGTGCTAATGTTAAAGAGATGCAAATCCTTTTCAGTCCAACATGAATCTGTTTTTGATTAATGATTCATCGGCGACTATGAAGACCAGTCTCCTGAGCTCGATTCAGTGTTTTAAAATAAAGTGACAACACATAAACCCACCTGATCGCTGGAAATAGGCATCGCTGCGCCATTATGATGCATCTTCCTCGACGCCCACGTGTCTCTCATTAGCCGCAGATGGAACCCCGCTGATTGGGTGTCTCTGCGCAAAATGAAAAGGCATCTTTAAATAGAACGAAAAAAATTGTATGTTTCACCGCAATTACCTTTTGTAAAGATAAGGCCTCTTACACACACACACACACACACATACACACACACACACACACACACACACACACACACTCATACTCACTCACAACCAGGCAATCACACTCACAATCATTCAAACACACATAAACACACACACATGGGTGCGCACACACACACACACTCACATACACACATATACACACAGATTCTCTCTCTCTCTCTCTATCTCCTACACACACACACACACGCACACACGCACACACACACACACACACACACACACACACACACACACACACACAAACACACACACACACAGAAGGCCACCAGGGCATCATGACCGGTTGCAATGGGGATGCATAATAGTAGATATTATGTGAACTATCTGGTGTATCGCAGTCGGAGGCAGATGGAGAGATCTGGTTGGCAGTAGGAAGTAGGTGACCTGGATTTTATGGAAATTGGGGAGGGCTACCCCTGTCATGAAGGCAATGGGGATACCATAAATAATGTGTGCCTCTCTGTGTTGGCTTGTTTGCACAAAACTATTCGGTTCATATTTTCTTTATTTATACTGTATAGCTCCAGTAACACTGAAAATAGTCTTAAGCCACTGTACACAGATGCATGTAGATATGTAGCTAAGGAAATATTGAAGAATATTAAATGTTCCTCTCAAACCTTCTTTAAAATACAAATGATCCAGCACTAAGACAACAAGAGTGTGTGGTTGTCTCTTATTCATGTCTCTCCTCCTGCAGGCAATTATGGTGAGAGTGGGATGGAGGCCTTCAAAGACATGGCCGCCAAAGATGGCATATGCATCGCCCACTCAGACAAGATCTACAGCAACGCGGGCGAGCAGAGCTTCGACCGGCTCCTGGAGAAGCTCCGCAGCCACCTGCCCAAGGCGCGCGTCGTCGCCTGCTTCTGTGAGGGCATGACTGTGCGTGGCATCCTGAAGGCCATGAGGCGGCGCCACCTGGTGGGCGAATTCCTGTTGGTGGGCAGGTAACTGTTAAAAACTCTTTGGCCCAGGTAGAGTCTGCAATTCTGGCAAAAGGTTGTTGATGTTTGAGCTCAGTAACCAATCATATTACACCCGTCTTTTCTGTGCTCATGAAGCCACACGTGTTGATTGGCTGGAATTGTTTATGTCTCGGCCCGATGTCACTATGTTTTTTTTCCCATCTACAAAGCCAGTACTGTGTACTAAAACCACAGTTTGTCTGAGAGCACACACAGAATGGCCAACTACAGGACTGTGAGGAACAATTAGCTGAATTTGACAGAATAGGATTAGAATCGTAGACCTCACCTTTAAATCAGGTTGTCTGACTGTAATCTTAGCGTTTTCTCATTAGCAATCTTCATTACTACCATTAGACTTAACGGTCACACTTTATTTGGATGGTCCCTTATGGAAGATCTACAGATGTTCAGACTGTAAACAAACTATCTATTGAACTTCTGTTAACTCCAGTTTATGGCTAAGGTTATTGTTAAGGGTTGGGTACTCACACTCCTCATCTAATAGAGAGCATCTATTCTATTGACACTTTTTCTTTTGTGAACATCCCAGTTTTGAGGGCACACACACATGCACACACACACATACACACACACAAGTGTGCTAGTTTTGATGGGCGCTTGTTTCATATCACGTCTTTCCCCACGCCCTCGCAGACTCTTCATGCTCATGTTGAAGTAGAGTAATTTACTGTAGCAAGTGCTATATGGGTTTATGGAGGTTTTGGTGACTTCTTTAGTTTCCTTTCAAAGATGCTGCTGCAGACTGATATGCCTGTACAGCTCAGCATCCTAAATGCTTCATTCCTAAACTCCCCAACAACATCTGTTCAGCTCTTGTATTATTTTTTTTTTTTTTACGCTTGAATATTCACATATTTCTTCTCTTTCTGGTTCTCTCAACAGCATCTAGCTGTTAAAAGCTTTGTGTGTGAGAGTGTCTGTGAATTCAATCTTTTGTTATTTGAGTATATGAGTGTGAGCATATATTATCTGAGCCAGAAACAGACCTCACAGTGCAAGTCTTTTTTGGGCAGGTACAACATTCATCCATTAAGGGAAATAATCATCGTCATCATCATCACCATTATCTCCACCACCACCATCTTCATCAGCTTCGTCTCAGACATCAGTCATCACAGCACCTTCACCTCTGATGACCCCAGCGTCACCTGCCTTGCCTCAACAGGTACTTAAGAAGAAAAAAGAAAACACTAATTCTTGAATCCATTCCTACTGATAAGGGCGGAAGGCTATATGTAAGATCATTAGCCTACTTTAAAAACCTTCTCAATGTGATTATGACAGATCTTTCATTAAAAGTATTTCAGGGATTTGCCCCTGGGCACTCGTCTTTAGACATTTCTCAAAGCTATTCATAGTGTCTTTGAAAGAGAACAATGTAGCTCTCTTTCCCTGGCAAGAGATGGAAAGCAGCTGCCATATATTATTATGCCCCACAATCTCTGGGGTGCCAAGTGCATGATGTGGAAGAATGGCTTGGAAACCTCAGGTGTATCTTGGCACTTATGGAATGGGACTTAAAGGAGCATCAGACTCTTACCGTAATCTGCTGTCTTTACAAGCATCTAAGGGAGTTCACTGAATCTAACTGTGTCATCAGTATCAGGTCTTTGTTAGTTAGTGGATCCATTAGAGCAGGGGTGTCAAACATACGGCCTGCAGGCCGGATCCAGCCCACCAGGGGGTCCAGCTCGGCCCGCCGGATGACTTTGCTTAGTGTGAAAATTACAGAAAATATAAATTACATTTCTATCAGAATGTCTTTTAAGAATATGGAAGTTGCCGATAAGCCCCTCATATACGGGCTTCATTGCCTGCGGGGACACAGGTTCAAGTCTGGCCTGATGTCGTTTCCCGGGCCTCTCCCCACCTCTTCTCCGCCTCGCTTCCTGTCATACAACTTCACTGTCCTGTAAATTAAAAGGCATAAAAAAGGTGTTGTTTAAAGGTCGCACGACTCAGCCCTCAACACGGCAAACGGCACAGCGGCGGCAAAGTGCCGCAAAGAGCAGCGACGGCGAAACTTACAGGGTCATCTCGACCGGCTCTTGATCCTGCTCGGATGTGCTCGACCTCACACAGTTTCTCAGAACCCTTTTGTCTGTAGAGAACTCGTCTCAGTTCTTGTAGAGAACTTTGGGCCACCAGTGTGATTTTTATGTTAAAAGGTGTTGTTCAAAGGTCGCACGACTCAGCACTCAACACGGTAAAGGCACAGCGGCGGCAAAGTGCCGCGAAGAGCAGCGACGGTGAAACTTACAGGGTCATTTCGACCGGCTCTTGATCCTGCTCGGATGTGCTCGACCTCACACTGTAGAGAACTCGTCTCAGTTCTTGTAGAGAACTTTGGGCCACCAGTGTGATTTTTATGTTAAAAGGTGTTGTTCAGATAAGCCCCCCATTTAAGGGCTTCATTGCCTGCGGGGACACAGGTTCAAGTCTGGCCTGATGTCGTTTCCCGGTCCTCTCCCCACCTCTTCTCCGCCTCGCTTCCTGTCATACAACTTCACTGTCCTATCCAAATAAAGGCATAAAAAGCCCAAATTAAATTAAGTTTATGAGTACAAACGTTTTGTCATTTTTTTTATCGATCCAGTAATTGCTTCAAAAACAGCGTAAATGCGATGTCTGCTCCGGAGGCAGAAGCGCTCATTGCCACAGGCAGCAGCGCTCACTGCTAGCTTTGTGACGCGTTTGACGTCAAACTCATCACAAAGCGAGGGAATCTGCAGAGGAGAGCCCAGGCAGATAAACAGTGGGCTGTCTGAGTTTTTGGTCTTTATGTTTCTATTTTATTGTAGAAAGAGCTTAAAATAGGATTTATCATCCAAAAACCTTCACCAATGATTTAAACATAGAAACAGAGAAATATTGTTGTTATGTTTGCGTTATTATGCTATGATTTTACTGGTCTGGCCCACTTGAGATCAAAGTGGGCAGTATGTGCCCCCTAACTAAAATGAGTTTGACACCCCTGCATTAGAGCATCTTTCCTGTGAGTTTTCAACTCACCAGATCCTCTTAGGAGGTACCGAAAACCAACAAGTGTTTTATTTTTTTTACGGAAAGAGCTACTGGACTGTGAATCAAGATCAATACATTGGAGAAAAACAGGAATAGTAATGACATAATGTCTGAGCTTTTCTGTTGGCATTCTTGTTTGTAGAGATTAGATAAACGTTATTCCTTGAAAATGCACAATTTTTACACAATCACGTTGGATATAATATATTGGTAAAATCTATCTTAGAATCTTACAAAAACATTTAAAAGCCCTCAAAGGAAAAGGATCTAAACATTTTAGTGCAATTTTCATGCTTTTATGAGTTGTCTAGGTATGTGTCAGCGAGTGTGTGTGTGTTTCTAGTTTCTAGTTTCATGA
>NW_024880301.1:0-25001 GCF_900700415.2 Clupea harengus
TCTAAATACGTTGGAAGACGTATCATTATAATTAGTACAAACTGATATTACCACTCAGCTGCAACTGTACGAATTGTGTCTTTCAGGCAATAGCCACACTGTTACTAATAAACAGTACTCTGAAACACGTGAAACCTACGCCACAAAGTTGCTAACTAGCTGTCGCTAGCAAGAGTAACGTTAGCGTTTAATAGCGGTAGTTGATCACATCTGTAGAAGGCCAGTCTCAGCGTAACTCACATTCATATTTCTTGTTGATAGGAGGATATTTGGACTTAGTTGCTATCTGCTCTTCAGTGAGATCCAGTTCACGATCAGTCATTGTAAGTACTTGTTACAGGTTCACGTTGTCAGATAACAGTGGCTGCGCAGTTGCTGAGGATGTGATCATGTATCCATGTTTTGACCTCAGTTTTCAAAGTAAAAGTCAGTTTTCAGTTTTCTCCACCTGCACTAAGTTCAAATTGTTTGGTTCTGCTGTCCATTGAGCATGCACCTACATACAATTGTATACATACTTTTTATTTACATAAATATTTTAAATGATACTTTGACTTAGCAGAGCTTCTTCTTTGAAAATGACTGGTATTTCTTCTTGGGTATGGAGATTGTGTATTCCACAGCCACCTCTGATCACCAGGAAGTCAGTTAAGAGTGACTGAGTACACTGGTCCTCGGGGAATCGTACGCATATCTATGGGGACCGCAAGGATGGTGGACTGATGGGTGGTGTCCGACCCATTATGATGTGCTGTCTGGGTCAAAAAGGCCAGGGCCTTTTTTTTGTTCCAGTCCAGCCCTGCTAGATACAGGATTGTGTTTTCTGACAACACAAACTGCATACTGTACCCTTCAGACCTGAGATGCACAGTCCTTCCTATCATGTACAGGAGGCAGCTAAGAATTACAATCACGAGCATATTTCAATATACATCATTTAATAATATAATAATAATAATAATAATACATCAGGTTTATATAGCCCTTTAGATTAAAATCTTTTTCAGTAAAATATGTTTGGCAAAGTGCTCGGCAGGTTATGACTTTGTGATCAACAACAAACTATTTACAATTCATTCATGTTAAAACATCCCCAGTACAACCATACAGCAGGTTAGGCCCTAGTTGGCTTTTATTCATGTAGTTGACATTATGTCATACATTGATGACATGACAGTAACTGGCACCTGGGTAAACTGATCTTCCAGTAGTGACTGGTCACACGTCGTCTGCTCCATCACTGGCTCTGTCCGTATTCTCATCAACACTAATGCTACACCTGTGTAGAAAAGGCCTGTCTTGGTTAAATACATTCAAATGCAAGGGTATCAGGGGCCACTTTGTACATCTAAAATAGTAATAACTAAATATTTGTGATCAGTAGAATACATTTAGAAAAACAAATTCATACCTTCCCGCCTGCCACTAGAACTAAATGAAATGATGTGGAATGAAAACTGAATATTCTTTCCCTTAACATTCTACCTCCCCAGTTTCAGAATGCAACTAAGCAACACAAAGTCACATGTTACCCTGCTCTACAGGGAAGTGCATCTCTAACAAGATCACGAAAGGCATGCAATAAAATAAGATTGCTCTCATCTCTGTATGATGTTAGGCGTACTGAAATCAAGGTGGCTACCCATAAGACTGAAGCTCCAGTAGAAGGCTGTTCTTGAGCTGCTTCAGCTCTGTATTGGCCCTCCTCTGCATCTGGACCTCAGTCTTCAGTTCCCTCATACTCTCCTCCAGACAGGAGACGCTCTCCTGAAAAAGAATTTAAAGATTAAGAATATTTGATCATTCATTTATTCCTCTTATTTTAAAAAAAAGATCCCAAGTGAGTGGTTTTACAAGACAATCAATCCACCAGAGCAAAATACACACAAATCTATCTCATCCTTTTTCCCTCTCTCTCTCTCTCTCCCTCTCTCTCTCTCTCTCTCTCTCTCTCTCTCTCTCTGTCCTCATACCTTGTACCATGTGACACTCTCCTCCCTGTCCCGCTCCATCAGTGCGATTTTATGCTCCAGGCAGTGTCTTTGCAGTGTGAGCTTGTGTGTCTCTTCCTGTAGGGGTAGGAGACGAGTCTTCAGCTCCTCTGTGAGCCCCTTGCTCCTTCTCAGCACCTCCTCAGTGCACTGTCTGTGTCTTAACAGAGCCAGCAGACGGGGCTCATACCTGTGACATACACATACAGAGAAAACTGTAGTGACGATAACTAGAAGTCATTATAGACTTATTGGTTTGCAAGCCATATTTAAATATGAAGAAAGAGTGTAATCTTTCACCAGCTATAAATAACCTGAGCCTGGAACATGTCTGGTATGCCAATTAAGAAAAGATTCCCGGTACACGTCCAGAATCTATTCATGTTTTTACTTTATAAGGTCATTAGGGTAGAAAGCTTATTTATTATTATTATTAAATTACGTGGCATACATGACACAATATTCTACTGAGGACTCTGTCTTTGTAGGTGGTTCCTAACTAACTTCTATTTTCTCTCTTTTTAAAATGTCGAGTACCAGTCCTCCAGCGTCTTCATATTGCCACGTGTGTAGCGACTGAAGTCATTAGAGAAGCGTCGGCAGTGAGAGAGGTCACTCATGGTACGAGGGCGTCTGCGTCTCCTTAGGTTGTTTTGCACACTGTCCATTTGCTTTTTGTGGTCCTCCCGAAGCTGGGCCACCTCTTGTAAATGATCCAAGACATCGGACTGAAGCTCCTCCTAGTGGCAAAATTAGGTAAAACCACTCATATCCACCAGGGAGCACTGATGGTACATTTTTTGTGTAATATGCTAAGAAAGAAGGTAAACGTTTAAAACATTACAATGTCAAATCAGCATTACTGAAAAAAATTAAATAACCTTGAAGAACTATACTTGTGAAACACACAACAAAACACTCAGTTACAAGTATATGAATGCAGTTCTATTGGTTAATTTGGTCTTACATGTTTGAGGATGACTTTAGTGTGTATGTGGGGATGGTATCCCTGCTCTTTTTTTTTTTACCTGTGTATGAACTGTGTTACAGTATCTGCTCTAACCTACCTGCATTATGACAGACTGCGCCACCTCGTAGTGGAGTGCGGACAGCTCCACCTCGCTCTGGATGCTGTGCCTGGTCGCGCTGAACAGCTTCCTCTTCACCTGTTGCATCTCCTCCTGCAGCCGGAGCAGCTGCAGCTGCGCCCGTGTGAGGTGGCCATATGCCTGCACGAGCTCCGCCTGCAGTGTCTCCACCGCCTGCATCATGGGCTGCTCCAGCTGCAGCAGCTCGCGCACCAACGCATCCCGCCTGCGCTCCAGGACACCCACCTCCTCCAGGCACGCCTCGAAATGAGCGCTTACCTCCTCCGCCACTGCCCACTGGAGTGGAGGGGGAGTCTGTGCGGGCAGAGGCGCAAAGCAGAGCACAGATATGTGTACAGCTAGAGGAGCAGAAGGCTGCATGGGCATAGGGGGCCATGTCTGGGTTGGGTGAGGAGCAGACATCTGCCTGGGTAAAGAAGGGGATGCCTGGAGATGATCGGAGACAGCTTCTGTTTGGGAGGGCAGAGGAGCACGTTTCTGTCCAACGGTATTTACAGGTGAAGAAGCACAAGTCTGTGCCTGGATGGGAGTAAACATGCATGCTGGGTGGAGGGGAGGTGGAGAAGGAGAAGGAGAGCACTGCAATGGGAGATGAGGAGTCAGTTGCTCCGTGAGTGAAGCTGAGGTTTGTGCAGGGACACAGGCAGAGGTTTGCATGGGCACTGGAGCCGATGGTTCCATAGAGGGTGGAATGGAAGCCGATGGTTCCATAGAGGGTGGAATGGAAGCCGATGGTTCCATAGAGGGTGGAATGGAAGCCGATGGTTCCATAGTGGGTGGAATGGAAGCCGATGGTTCCATAGAGGGTGGAATGGAAGCCTGTGAAGACGGAGCAGATGTGACATTAGGCATCGTCTGTACAGGGGAGGGAGCACATGTCTCAACCAACAGAGAATGCACTGAGTCTGTGATGTGGACGTGCACCTGGTTACTCACTGTGATGTCCACTGTGTCCCCTGAGTCTGACGCTACCCCTCGAGTTGGCTGAGCCTCTCCCTCAAGCTCATTCCTCACAGAAGGCATCTGTTCTGCTGTCTTTCGCTCCTGACACACGTCCAGGGTCATGGCTGTCTTCGCCGTCTCCATTTAGTAGCAGGCTTGGCGGTGGGTAGAGGAAATTAGACTGAATAAGTCACAGCTATATCCACAGTCCCTGGTTCAGGATCGTTACAATTTCATTACAACCTCTCATTCTATACATCAATTGTATTATGTGACTCTATAAAGGGAAACGAAACCTGTTATACTCACAGACATCTAATCATCCATCTATTTACTAGCTTACTACAACGTCATGCTTCCCGACTTCCCAGAAAAACAATAAAACCAGTACTAACATGTGTCGAGGTGACGAGGACAAAACATTTTCTTTGCATACGGGCACCAAAAAAGTCAATGGTAACACACAGAAACATCACAATGGCATTAAAGATGTAGCCCTTTGTGGATTTAGCACGAGGCACACACTCACCCCTGGCACCGCTGTTCTGTTATGTAAAAATAGCCTCACTTCTGTTCAGATCTGAATAAAATTTCCAGTTGGATCCTTTGGTGTTTGTCTGAAAAATCTTAAAGAAGTGTCTGTGTTAGATACAGAGACTACAGGACACACACAGAGCGTTATCTTACCCCCTGTTTGTGTCTAGGACTGTGTGTATAAACTGTGTGTGTATAAATAAATACTGAGGGAGGGGTAGAAATTCTATCCTCCGCCACTGGGGAGGGCTCTTGTATTTTCTTCTCTCTCTGTCTTAGTGCACTGCACCCTCTCTCTACCTTTCCTTGTATCATTTCATTTCATCATAGCTTTGCTGTACCCTTTTACTTTGTCTTTCTTGCATACTTTGTCTCTCTTTGAATACTTTTATTTTTTCCCCTTTCTCTGTCATGTGTTCCTACTCATTAACTCACCCACGGGGAGGTCAGGGTGAGTGTGTGAGAGAGGGGGAATGAGGAGTGCTGTCCCAGTGCCGAGGTATTTTTGGACTTATTTATAGTCATGTGGGTGAGAGTCTGGACCCAGGAGACCTGGCTGTGTCTCCAAGAATGATTCACCCTCACAAGAATATCCCAAAACCAGGATGAAAACAATCAGGCCCCTGTAAGATAGACATAGGCTAGGACAAGTTGAATCAAAAGGACTGTGGCAACGGTATGCACACAGCACAAAAATCCAATGCCACACTCAAATAACCACGTAACAGTTGACAAACCTGATTTTACCCCATATATTACTGAGACTTGTCAACATCAGTATGCCACAGATATTCATGTAAATTACCTTAAGTATCGCACACATGTAATTGCTTGAATTGGCCACTCAATAAAATCATTTGACAACGGGAAACCGATACTGAGCAGTGGTCAATCAAAATCACGGCTCCTCTAGTTCTAGTGGGTGGTGCAGCTTCCTCAATTGTTTTGAAATTCCCTCTAGGCGGCGCTGAAATACAAAAGTAGCCTACATCACAAAACCACGGAAAAGGAGACAGCCCCCTCACCTGTGTGAATATAGCTCCAGGTGAATAGTTTAACATTGCTTCACTGAGTAGGAAACGAATATCAGCATGTGAATTAAAGCTAGCGCACACAGCAGGGTCCCGAAACGTTTTCCAGCCGAAGGAAATTAAGGAGACAAAAACGTGTGATATTTCTGTGTAAATGGACCTTCTGAGGGACTGGTTTACCTGATGAATCTGACGGAACGTTAAGAAGACTTAAAAGAAACCGTGTCTTGAAGATAATTCGGATGGATTATAATTAGTTTAGAATGCAAACAACCTATCCAACATACAAGGCGGAACGAAACTAACTTTTGAGGTATGTGAAGATGCTACTTGTAGGCAAAATCAAGTCGCGAAAAAAACAACTGATTAATCAAGAATCGTTGATCCTTTTGGTGTGATGTTTTTTAGTTGTTCCGCCATATCGTTTATGTTTAGTTACCAATCCATTCCTTGCGTCACATTGTCCTGTGTGGCGGAAAACAGGAAAAGTTTATACTCCATGATAATAATTGGGTAGATGGACGCTGTTATTTGGTTGAGCGACAAGAGATTCGTTTTACTTAATAGTGGGCAGGATTAGGAACAAGAATTTGGTGATGTTGGACTGCGAGGGCTCTGCAAGCCACATAGTTTCCTGTCTGGTGTTTCCAGTACATTTAGCCTGAAGGCTTAGGTAGGCTACTTACCGAGGGACCTAGACATCTTTGGGGGAAATATTGTTTTGGGAGAACGGGCACTCATCCCTACTACCTGACTTCGTGAGTTGAGCGTTGAGATTATTTATCCAACCCGGGCACTGGTTGTACATTAACCTGTGAGGTATCTCCATTCCTTTCTGAGGGCGTCTAGGCCACTCAAACATCTCCCTGCTTCTAATACCGGACTTTGATCTCTGTTGTTCGAAAATGTCAGTTTAACCAACGATGGTCAGCCCAACATGCCAGTGTCGTTTCCCCCTAGTATTTGACTGATGTGATATCGTCCTTGACTTGGAGTTGTAGATGTGCCGGATTTAACCTTTAATCATACTAGTCGTACCAGAAGGATACAAAAAGGTTGGAAGTGTTTGGCTGCTGTGATACTGTACCATGAGGATCAGTTTGAGCAAAATTAATGAGTGTGTCAACTGTCAAAGTTCTCTCTGTTCTCATTCTTAAACAGGGAGATGCTAGAGATGCAATACAGTACATTTGACTCACCACATGTGTGTACTTATGAGTGTACTTAAAGGTACAGTGAGTCGTTTTTAGTGGCATCTACTGGCAAGTACCTACAGTGGCCCTCAAGTGCCATAAAAACGTGAAGAGCCCTATCTCGAGACAATGTTTTAGCTTGTCTGTTCTGGGCTAGTGTAGAAACATGGCAGTGCAACATGGTGGACTCGGAAAGAGGACCCACTCCCTATGTAAATACGAAGGGCTCATTGTAAGCTAAAGAAAAAAAAACAATGAATCGTAGTTACAGGTCAATTATATACTAATGACAATTATGAATACTGTATTCCATTTTTACTAATGGATGCCACTAAAAACTACACATACTGTACCTTTAAATATAGAAAGCACAAGAGAAAGGAAATGTGAATATTCGGATAGAAGCTCTCTCTGTGTGAATGCTGTTTGTTAAGGGTGTGTCTTATCGTAACAATCATTCTGCCATGCAAGGGCTTGTTTCCGTGGAGATTCCTTGTGGGTTATATAATCTCAGGTGCTTGGCAGATCTTTGGGGGACTGGCACCACCAGCGTGCACACCCACACACACACACACACACACACACACACACACACACACACACCTGTTCACATTCACGCTCCAGCATCCACACATCTGGTCTAATTCACACGCACTTGTTCATGGACATACTGCACTCAACCCACGTCACACACTGTCAATATATACACTCTCAGGTACCTCTTACTAAGTCGGCAGACAAACAGAACAAGCTGCAGGGCAACAGAAAGAGTGCCGTGAGTGGCAAAGTCACATTATGGGTGGTGATGTGTCTGTACCTGTTATGGGACAGTAACCTTCCATTGCTGTAATCCCCATGGTTACGGCTTAGCATGCTACTGTGCAAGAGGTACCTGAAACGACGGAAAGGCTTTTGGAAACGATACAAAGAGCTTGACTAGTTCATCCAAATCACCAGTACACCTTGATACAGTAAATGCTCAACTATGAAAACTATCAATAAACAAAAATGAGCTGCCAATACAGCTGGGTTGAACACTCACAGGTTATCCTGTGGTGTGTGTGTGTATGTCCGACCGCTTGTGTGTGTGTGTCGTGATACACACCCCACATATGAAAACCCATTTCCAGTTAGGATAAGGGGGATGTTTACTTTTTTCCCCTTTGTTTGCCTGTGCCCAGAGTGTTGGACACGCCCTGGTGAGGCCAGGTTCACACATCCATTCTTCCATTCCCTTCCTCTTCTCCCAGACCACAGGCAGCTACCTCCTGTCAACAAATGAAGCTGCCAGGATTTGGGCAGTGGTTATTACCCTCTGCAATGCTATAACAAGATTATTGATGTTAAAGAAATGTTTCTGGTTGTTTCACAGCTGGTTACAAAGGGGTGGGGAGGGACGCTGTAAGAGTTCGTCCCAATGATGCCAGAAAAATGGGATTGATAATTTGGACAGGAAAAAAAAAAAAGCATCCCCTTTTAAAAATACCCCTTTGCTACCTTTTGTTGCATTCTGTGTCAAACCAAAAAAAGGCAGAAGGATCAGTGCAGCTGAGCTGGCTATTAATTAATAGGGCTTCCACATTCCACACACTGCCCACACCTGCGACAGGTGTGAGTGCCTGGGCCTCGTCCTTTTTCACCCTCATCCTGTTCTACAGAGTCCAAGCTATTTTATTTATAGTTATGCACAGGAGAAGATGTTCCTTGTGCTATCGGTTGGGGATTTCCCACAACGGCCAAACCTCTTACTGTCATATGCAAGTACTCATACCCGACAACAAGTATGTTGTTTTTGGTTTTAAACGAAAATCTGTGGAAATAATTATTTTTGTTTTTCATTTGTATGTGTTGTGGGTTGTGAGAAACGAGGTGTTCTGTGCCATGATGATATTACTTTAGATGAGGCAATAGTGAAGTGAGAGATCTCCCAAGAGTCTCCAAGAGAAGTGAGAGATCTCCCAAGAGCCTCCGAGAGCTGTGCAGAAGAAGCAAAATTTGCAAAATTCAACATTCATTGTACCAACTATAACTGAAAAGGACATCTTTGAGTGTTTCTCTCTCACAAAGCCATACACACACACACACACACACACACACACACACACACACACATTGTCATACCCAAACACTGAATACATGCTTTGCTTCAGTACATCCCACATCCTCTGCAAATCCCACATCCATTCTAAAGACGGCCCTGGGAGCGTTTAGGGGTTCATGTTGAAACTCGTCCCAGCTCCACTTAGCCAGAGAGGACAGGCCAGTGGATTTTTTAAAGTGAAGATCTGCCAGCTTGGAACATCGTGATGAATATATGCATGCTGCCCCTTTAAAATCTCTGCAGCGTTGAAGATGGAAGGGGGTGTGTGTGTGTGTGTGTGTGTGTGTGTGTGTGTGTGTGTGTGTGTGTGTGTGTGTGTGTGTGTGTGTGTGTGTGTGTGTGTGTGTGTGTGTGTGTGTGTGTGTGTGTGTGTGTGTGTGTGTGGTTGTGCTCAGAGGAAGGTGAATGTTATGGATAAATCCTCTCACACACTCTTCAAACAAAGACCAGTGTTCCTGTGCCGCACCCCTCTCACAGTGTATGTGATTTCTCCCTAAGGGTAGGAACACACACACACACACACACACACACACACACACACGTACATACACACACCCACACACACAGTGCCTCTTCCTCTTGACCAAGCTTTTGAATAAGGTTGTATGTGTGTGTGTGTGTTTATGTTTGTACATTGTGCATGTGTCTAGGTGTGTGAAATATTTAGTTACTGTGTTAGACAGCGGAGGCAGACACGGTAGAGACTTGTTTTCTTGACTCCTGCACTGGTCAGGACCTGCCTCTCAACATGTCCACATTAGGAAAGATCCTATTCCCACACAGATTGGTGCAGACACAGTTGTGGTGATCTTTAAGATCAGTCATGAGCCCCGAAGTCCATAAGGTCATAAGGACAAGAACACACAGGGACTATGTCTTCATCCCTTAGACGTGTGTCGGTTGTGTGAATGGTGATGACTCGAGTGTGTGTTGAAACTAACAGGTCTGTGTGATTTCATGCCTGCGCAGTGACCTGAAAACCGTGCCTTCCTCTTAGCTCAGTCTGAAAAGAGCACATGCTATTTCTCTTTCTAAAGTTTACGTTTTCCTCTTTCTCACTCTGTCTTTCTGCGTCGGTCTCTATCTTTGTGTCTGCAGGTAAACCTCCTTAAAGGTGTTAACCTGTTGCTAAATATGTGAGACGGTGGTTCTGCAGCTTCTATAAAGACTCTTTTGAAACATCTATGATGATGAAAGCCTTTATCAGGATGAGTTAAAATAATTTCAAGGCAGTCATTACTCAAAACCAATCAATACCTTAAACTAATCACTCTCTTAAACCAATCATCTTGTTCAATTAGTTGACATTACTCAGTGTGGTATAAGAATGTTGCAGAGCAGATATGACTTAAGTCCACACTGAACGTTGTAGGTTTGTATATCTGTTTGGGTTCTTGTACTCCTACTGTGCTGTCTCTTTTTTCCTTTATTGTCTCTCTTGCTGTCCCTATGCATTCTTCATTACTATCTCCCTTGATCTTATATTTTGATTGTTGATGTCTGCCATTTCGATTTTCACAGCAGAAGTACAGTATATAGTGTTGTACTGTACGTTGTGCTTTCATGGTCTTGGCTGAGGTTGCATGAGATGCCTCAGCCGAGGTATTCTGCAGGTTAACTAAACATGTTGTGTTGAGTCATAGTTGGTATTATTTGCTTTATGTACAAGTGTGATAGTTGCATAGGTTAGTGTGTGTGTGCGGTGTAGTTAGGGTTTAAGGTGTGTGTGTGTGTGGTGTGGTTAGGGTTTAAGGTGTGTGTGTGGTGAAGTTAGGGTTTAAGGTGTGTGTGTGTGTGTGTGTAGTGAAGTTAGGGTTTAAGGTGTGTGTGTCAGTGCATGCATGCATTGAAGACCGGCATAGCTCTTTAATCTTTAATCACCAGCTTGCTTATCATGCCACCCTCTTTCCAAACAAACCTTTTCTCACACCTTAAGGGCTGCTTGGCGAGGGAGAGAATCAGAGACTGCTCCACCTATTTCCACCTATCCCATCAAGAGATAGACAAGAGCGAGATTCAGAGAACATGAAAGGGGAGAGAGAAAGAAAGAGAGAGAGAGGGGGGGGGGGGGCAGGAGAGACAGGAGAGAGGGTGGGGCAGGAGAGACAGGAGAGAGGGTGGGGCAGGAGAGACAGGGGGGAGGGGGGGCAGGAGAGACAGGAGAGAGGGTGGAGTACATAGAAAGAAGCAAGAGATCTGCTCTAGTATCAGTCAGGAGGGCTCTGTGACGAGGCTGTATCAGAATTTGGCTGTATGTGTGTTTTTGTTTGTTTTGGTGACATCTCCCTCATGTGATAGTTGGTCTGTGTCTATCTGTGTGTTGCATATTTGTTTTTATCTGTCATACTTAAGTGCACTGAGTGGGATGTGGTTTTGTGTGACATCTCTGGTGTTGTTTTGTGCATAACTTAAGCGTTCGGTAGAGTTACATTTATACATTTCTAGGACTTGAGTAGTGGGAGTTTAGTGTGTGTGTGTGTGGGTGCTGTGTAATGTGCTATGTCTGGGGGTGTGCAGTGGTGGGTGAGGCCGCAGCAGCAGCATGACTACAGGCTCAGGAATGAAGGTTTGGAGCCAGAACTAGACAAGGGAGAGTTAGATTGAGAGGCAAGATTGGGCTGGCTTATGTATTCTGCTTATACCCTTGCTGTACCGGTTAACACAATGGGTCTGGGACTACACGGGAGCCACAGTCTGCTATTGGTTAGCTGCACTGTCACTCAAGTCAGTGGAGCTAAAAAACACTGTGATTTAACAAAATAGCAGGATGCTCTGTCGGTACTAGACACTCCTGCACTGATTAATGGTTAAATAAAACGTGGCCACTTTCTGTTTATTGTGAAAATAGAAATGGCAACATAATTATGCCCTTTGTGGTAAAGTGCCCTCTTTTACCCAATTATGCTGGCTGTTAGCTTAACGGGTGTAAACTATGAGGGGAGGGGGGTACCAGACGGTTATCTTTCTCTCTCTCTCTCTCTCTCTCTCTCTCTCTCTCTCTCTCGGTCATCTTTCATCTCTAATCTTTTCCAGTCTGTTGTCTCCCTCCCTCAGCGACAGCAGAAGAGGGCTGGAGGAGTGCTCAAGGGCGGTGTTACAGACGTAGAGAATGAGTGTGTGAGGGATCTAGAGAGTATATCTACAGACGGAGAGAATGAGTGTGTGAGGGATCAAGAGAGTATATCTTCCGTGGAGTGCAGGAGTTCTAGAGTGTGCTGAAAGATAGACACACACACACACAGGGCAGATGAGCAGGTCTGTTCGCACGTGATGAAAAATGTGACCGAATGTTCTTTAGAGTGAGTCAGTGAGCGCAAGACCAAAGTTCCATGTTCACATCATTCTCCCGTCACCTTTGCTGTGGTACACTGTGTTTCCAATAGCAACAGGAGCCTGCGTTCAATTCCCTATCAGGGCAAATACTGATTATAATGTATGCCCTCCACTGTACAAAAAGTACCACTGGATTTGACACGTCATAGCGTCTGAGTTGTTTGTCTTTGTTTTGTTTCTTCGCAGGGCGCTCCCCCCGTGAGAGGCCAGATGTCGGGCCGGGAGACGGAGCACAAGAGGGACCAGGTGGGCAACCTGGTGCCCCGCGACGTGGTGGAGGTCTTGGCGCTGGAGCGGCACAGCAGCAAGGGCAAGCGGCGGAAGTATCGTGGCAGCTCCCTCAGACGGGCCTTCAGCTGGCTGCGGAAGAACAAGAAGGGCAAGAAGGCCTATTCCAGAAGGCACAGCCAGGACCTACTGTGCCCGGGCACCCCAGTGCCCCAGCCAAGCCCCAAAGCAGGTAAGGAGAGAGAACACACGCTAGAGAGACCACGCGCTAGAGAGACCACGCTAGAGAGACCACGCGCTAGAGAGACCACGCGCTAGAGAGACCACACGCTATAGTTGACAGTACGATGGTGTCACATGGCCAAATGTGATTTCTTGCCAGATGTGTCATCGCACAGCTGCAGATGGCTTATTGAGGCTTTGGCAGTGGATTGTGACAAAAGTACAAAGTCTGTTCCACTCGATTTTGCTACCGGTTAATTCTGGATGGGTTTCATTTGGGGGGGGACTGACCACCGTAGTAGATATCAGTGACCGTGCTAATGTTACTCTCGTAAAAGGTCAAGTCAAGATGCTGTGCAGACTTATTAGCCAATGAGAGGCGGTCATTATTTATTTAAAATGAACATGACTTGTTAGGTCTTCCACAGTGGGTTAGTTTAAACTAAAGTAAGTTTGAACCAATTTGTAACTTTAGAATCGGGTCAATCGACTGGTTCATGGTACGTTTAGATCGATCCAGGGGTTCGCATACCAATATAGTTGCATCTTTAATGTTAAAACCGGTTTCCAATCGTAGCAGGATGCATAATTACTTCAGGCATGTTGGCATTGTGAGCAACAGCGCTGACTGCTTTGGTATGGTGTGTTGGTGTGAAACTTAAGGGAGGTGAAACACCCATTGCACGTGACACGTGACAAAATGCAAGGCAATCTTCATGTTTTACCAGATAGGAAGACTTTTCAGTCATAGAGCTAACCTTGGTTTGGCCACAACATTCCCAAGTGACTTTCAAAGAGATAGTAGCCTACTCCATGTTGGAATTGGATGATATGTTTGACCACAATCGTACACATATATAGAGTACATACACACACACACACACCCAAATTCTTTTCCCTTGGCTGCCTATGTAAAGGCTCTGGTGTTGCCTGACTGTTTATCGGACTGCACTAGTGCACACAGGCACTAATTGTTCCAAGTGCAGAGCTGCACACGCCCATAGCATGTGCTACCATGTCTGTGTAAGTGAAGTTTTTGAAAGGGATGGGGAAATTCCACGACGATCTAATCTTACTGTGTCATTGCAGTCTTGGAAGAGTGTCCGGCATACAGTGTAGAAACTCACTTCAGTACTTGTATACAAACTCCATAATCTAGTGTGTATGTCAGCGAAGGATTGCTCTCTCTCGCTCTCTCTCTCTCTCTCCCTCGCTCTCTCGTTTAAGTCAGGCTACACTTGAGGAGTTGATAAAAGAGTTTCTCCTTTCTGCCAAGGTCATTGTGGTGACGTGTGAGGTGGGGGAGAGAGTTTAAGAGCGAAAGACTCAACCAAGGAAGAGACCAATGACCTTCTACCTCCACTTGCATATTCCTTCCCAAAGTTATCTTACACTTTTGTCTGGTAGAAATGGAAACGTTGTCATGTTGCTCTTTGTAGATTAGGTGTTTGCTTGTTGCGCTTTCTGTCACGCAAGTCGGTTTCTTTACTCTTCGAAGGTCCTTGATGCTGGTTCCTCTGTCATTGTGTTGTCGTGAGCACAGTGTTCCACAGTGTGTGTGCCATGAGCTGTCATGCAGTGTGCTCTTTAAAGTATTTTTGAAGATGATGTGATGATAAGAGAATGAACCCAAGGTTGTGCATTACCTTCAAGAATTGCATTCTCACTTTTATATGTTGGCAAAGGTCATCACAAGGTATATACTGTATATATAGAGAGACTTGACGTGGTTCTTTCTATTTAATGCTGACAAACTAGAAGTTAAGTCAACAAGTTTGTTGCACCATTGAGTTCCAGGATTACCCCCTGCATTCTTCATCTAAAATCAATAGTGGTGTTGCAAAGACTGCTCCTCTAAGCATGCTGCTGAGGTTAACATTGCCCTCTCTGATGCAGTTCTGTAGAGTCTCAGATTCTACTTTTTAGGATTTCCATATACAGTATTGAGGATTATCAGGTGTACATAACTTACCTAAGAGCATATTTTGTTATTATTATTTATTATGTATTATGTTGCTGTGTGATGGTGGCCATATAGCAGAACACACATAGTAATCCAACACCCCACTGGAGAGTTCTACTCGTGCTATAACTTGCTGTTGTTGGCTTAAGGTATTTCAATGCATTTCACAACTCTTCTGTCTCCTAGTTGTTCTATCATCTGTCTAATGAATAACCTAGATTGTTGCATCCACCTTTCTGGGAAAAAGAGAGATTGAGAGCCAGTGTGGTTTCATCAAAGTGATCATATGATCATCTCACAAGCTTATTTTCTCAGAAAACCACTTCATAGAAAAAGGCTGCTTCCTTTTGTGACTAAACAATAGACTTGTAGATTTAAGACCTTGCCCCACCGGCTTACAAATCCAGTATGCTATGGTATGAAGAGGGCCTGTCACAGCCACCTCATGGTAGAGCAGAAATCTACCTGTCCCTTTCAGGTACGGGCGTAAACCTGCAGAGTGAGGTTTGCTAGCATGCTAGCAAGGAGATGTCCTGAAGACAGGTTTCAGCTGATTTCAGCTGGTTTCAGCCTCTGTCACAAGCACATCTGCCAAGTTTGGCGTGTGCGTGTGTGTGTACGCGTGCCAGCGTCCCTGAACCCACGGAATTCACTCCCTTTAGCAATTCATTGCATATGCCTATGCAAAAGCCACTGCCCTTGGCTAATTGCCGTCTTTGATTTACAACCTCTGCACAGGGTCTGGGATGGAAATGCTGTATGTGCTCTGTACACAGATCTCTCAATCACAGCTACTAGCATTCAGGTAGAGCTATATACTGTAGCTGTATAAGTGGCAGAAGTGTGCTGGAAGGGTGTCATAGTGTTGTGGCCTTGTGCCCTGTGTTTATATAGCCTTAATGGCGCTATTAAGGGATGTACATCATGCCAAGTTATCAGTGCTATTGTTTATTGCCTGGTATTTCATACACGTCATAATTAAGAACCCATTGAGAGTTTTTATGATGACATTTTTTTGTAACAACATGAATCGCACATTGAAGAAGATCTGTTTTTTCTTATAACTTGCCATATTCTTTTGTTTTGTTTCCTCTTGTGTTTTCAAATGTTTTGCCTTAGGAACATTGGTCTCTGATATAGATATAAGATATGGTCTCTGGACTCAAATCCAGTGTCATCAAATTCCTCTGGTCATTAAACTGATCTTACATATTTCTCTGTTTGTTTATAAGAGGGGGGTGTTCATGAAATGGAATCAGTTGCGGTGTTTAGTGAACCCCGGTACTTTTTGAACTTGTTTCTCTATGTGGTGGATCCTAGTTGAATCCTAGTTTAAATATTCAGCCACATGGATTGTGGAATAACATGCTAATGCTGTCTCTGTGTTTTTAGTTTGACTTTTTTTCTGAGGCAAGGGGAGAGACTTCTTTTTGATGAAAGAACTGCTTCTGTGGATCATGATGCAGATGGGCTCTGAGTTAATCTGCTCCCTTGAAGGAAAGAATGAGGCAATAATGAGCTGTGCGGCCATCACGGGACCGAACCGATGAAGGGAAAGGGAGGGGAGATTACAACAGATACAGAAAAGAAGCAGTGGTGGGGCTTGATCAGTGAGGTGCATGGCTGATGGAAGAGAAAGGAGAGCGAAAAAGAACAGGGAGAAGAAAAGGCGAGGAAGGAAGAGAAATTTAGGGTCGACATGGCACCTGTGTGAGGTCACTCGCATTCCCTCTCTCCTCCTCTCTTTGCCCCTTCCAGATTGCTCACATTCCAGAGCAGTTCTGCCAAGGTCTTCCAAAGGGGTGTGTGTGTGTGTGTGTGTGTGTGTGTGTGTGTGTGTGTGTGTGTGTGTGAGAGAGAGAAAAAGAAAGAGAGTTTAAATAACCTGTGGTCATGTGTACACAGAGAACAAGGTCCTCTCTTTCCATTTTTTTTTACTTAATTTTGTTTTGCCGGAGAGCACTTGAAGCAGAAATGGAAGTTGACACTTTGGCAGGCTGGGATGTTAGGTAACCATCTTTACAGTTCTGCTTCTGTGATTCTGTGGCAGTTTGCTGTTGGAGCCCCATTTGTCAAAGTGAGGAAATGGCAGTGCTCTCTGTTGATGTTTTTGCAATATTTTTCGGCAGCACCTAATGGTCCATGCTACTAATTCAAGTGTGAGAAACTGACGAATAAACCAATAGATGTTGACAGCATCTCGGGAGTTGACAAAGATTTTGGGCCCTAATCTCATTGATGGCCAACGGCGCTGCCAAGTCTGTCATGCGTGACCTAAACCTAATTTAATAACTTAGCAACATCATTACGGGTAATTTCATAACACGAGCAAGATCCTAAGAGCAAACATAGGTGGGTCCAGACGTGGGAGTTCCATGTATAGATGAATTCCTTCAAAGCAACACCATTCCTGTGAAAATTCTAAAAAGCTTCTAAACTCTCATTTGAAAGCCAACCTTGTTTCTCTACATGTTAATCATAAAAGGGATCATTGATTAAGTCCCATTTAACTGAAGCGCAGATATAAAAATATTCCTAATAAGCATTGTAAGAGTCTAAAGGCCTATTGGTTTAAGTGAATAACATCACCATATTGCATATTCAATTGGCTGGCAAATTCTCTGTCCCACCTTAACAAATTTACAAACTTAACAAAGTTGAATGTCCGTGTTAAAAAGACCCATGAGGCATAGGTATTAGGTATAGGTGGCCTGAATGTGCATGTCCATGTTAGCATGACGCGTCGGTATTGGGTATAGCTGGCCTGAATGTGCTGGTCGTTTGCGGATCTCACCGAGCAAGACTGTCGGAGACATTCCCACTTACCGGGCCCCTAGTTTCAATTTACGGGCAACAACCAAAGCAACGAGCAATGAGCAAAGTCCATCGCCCATGAACCCAACCATGTTTGCGCTTAGGATCTTTCCCATGGTGGCCCACCAGCAGAGGCTCCTAATTACATCTGTCGGGGTATCCCAGTCGACTGGATCCTTCCAGCATCCCCTGAACTTCAGGGTCAGGGTATCCCAGTCGACTTTAGGCACAGCAATACATGCAACCACCGCCTCCCTCGTTTGCAGAACACTGCAGTTTATTGTTTTTCCATGGCTTGATGCCAAGCAAGTACAGTATGTTTTTGGATGCCCATGGGTTGTCTTCGGTGTGATATTTCGTTGCGATATTTCGTTGCGTGCGCCCCCCCCGGTCCATGGGTGTATCTTTGGGAATCGGCAAATGTTTTCATTCCATCTACGTTCAAGTGATCTGTGACTCGTGTGTTGGCTAACTATCGTGGCTATCCGTTACGCACCTGGCCTATCACGCCATACATTATGCCAACGACTCCGAGGCAATTCAATATGATGGCAGTTAGCAGAACAGTTTGTTTCCTTGATAAGCATATTTTGATCAATTCTTAATTCCTATTAGTAAGGTAGATAAAACACGAACCACACATTCAATACAGAGACAGGTTCATATTTCCTGCCATGCATGCACTTCCCACATAAGAACCTCCATGGTGTAAGCCGCTCCGTTCGCGACCGGAAATTTGCCGTTTGCTCCATTTGTAGGCCAATTACTGAACGTTAATATGGTATGGTTGAAGCATTGTGAATGACTTGATTGCCACACCCACTAATTACTCAACCCATTTATGCTTGATTGCGCCCTGCCCCTTGAAGTATGCTTGAAGTATGCTTGAAGTATCCCCGCCTTGTTACTGCAAGAAGCCCATTTGCGGTGCTTGTTGCACTATGAAATTAGGGCCCTTTGAGTGTGAGGGTCTCACGCACACACACACACACACACACACACACACACACACACACACACACACACACAATGGTGCATGCATGCTTCTGGAGGGTGTGCATATGATGCAGGGGTGAGTAAATGCAACTGAATAGTGTGTCTCCATGTCCAATATTCCTCTTATCCCAAATGTATCAAGGAGTAGGTATATCTCAGCTGCCTGTTGGCATTTCTAGATGTGACTAGATGTGTTTTACCTGTTAAAGATTGTTCAGATTGAAGTTGAGGGAATTTGAACACGTAAAATCCCTGTACGTTTCGAGAGACTTGGATAATGTGTTTCACTCACTCTTACCTCACCTTGGAGACTCCTGGCATGTTCAAGTTTCAAGTCTTTGATTGTCAGATGCACAGAACAACACAGTCAGACTGGGCACTGAGTCTTAAGACAAGACACCGCACAGCAACATAACATAACATATAAGTACTCTGAATTACACATATGATAAATGTATAATAAACCTACTAAATATACAAAATAAATATACAATCCAATATGCTAGATTGAGGCACCAGAGGTAATGCAAACCAACACATTCATTTGTGTCTGTAGTTTGTAAAATGATGGTGACTTCTGCTTTTCGACTAGCAAACCATGGCACCCTTCAGCGCTTTGGCAGGAGTGTGTCACAAACACTTGACTGTTTTTCGTCTTCCAGCAGGCCCGGAACACGACTTCCTGTGTTAGGACTGCTACAGGGCCTGATGTGTGTGTGTGTGTGTGTGTGTGTGTGTGGAATGTCTTGTAATGGCGTGAAATCTTTTCTGAAAAAGTCTTCACATAGACCTCAGGTTCTCAATTTCCTTTCTCAAACCCGAAAGTTATGTGTTTGCACTTATTTTAGTTTGAGCTACAAGGACAAGGACGCCTTCATGAAATGTTATTTCCTCATAGCAGATTTTAAATGTTTCTTTTGCCTGCATTTCTCAGTGATGTCTTTGACAGTCATTACTACCATGCAAGTCATGGGAAAACTACACTCTCTCATCCACGGATCAGTACCAGTATCGGGTATCGGGCCCATACACTCATTCTCGGACACAAGGACACAAATGTAAGTGTTCGTACTCGGCCTGAAAAAGGGGTACTGGTGCATCCCTACAGATCAGAGATATGACTCCACCCACAGATAAGGATTTACATTGATAATGGCAGAGATAATGGCACATGATGTCACATACTGTGAGATCATTTCCTCGAAATGGAAAGCACCTTAGACAGATTCTTCATGTCAGGAACAAGGATGTTATCATCATCATCATCATCATCATCATTATCATCATCAACGTATCAACATGTAGCTGTCATCTTAAGCCAAAGTCGGTAGACTATGATGTAGACTACGAAGCAGACCTTCTCTGGAAACAGTAAATTAATGAATAAACCAGATTAGATTAGAATAATATTATATCTGTAACATAGAATATAAGAGAATAGCCTACGCCTAGCATCGCCCTCCTTCATACTGTCCTATTCTTTCCCACCATGGCTTGTTAAGAGGACTACATGTATATAGTGGTTTAGTAGTTTAAGAACGACCAAAAACGGCTTTATATTCCATGATATGATCTCACTACAAATGGTTGCCACCCCTATCTAAAGCTGCTCTTTAGTAGCGCCTCAGTCAGGTATCCACCCTTCTGTGAGACGATAGTCGAGTCGGTAATGTTCATATTGAGTTACATCAATTCATTTTTTTGTTAATCGTGGTAAACTTGGGATGGGTATTCCCAGAGGGCATTTATAGCTGTAATTATGTGTGAATTGGCAGATTATTTTACTGAAAAATAATACGAATGACACAATAGCACATCACGCGTGCTTAGAATCAATCGTTCTCTGGAGGGTGTAGGTTGTCTGCTAAATTGTTGTGACTACTGGCTTCATTGCCCGAGCCCACTGATGGTGTGGGTGTCGTCTCACGTCTTTGCCGGTCTATGGCTCTATTGTCAGCGTACGTGTTGATGTGTTTGGTGTGAGGTTCATTACAGCATCGCCGAGACAGTTCTGCCTCACAGTGAGAGTTCAGACAGATGCATTTGTACTTTCAGCACAACCACAGGCTTTTAGGCATGCGTCACTAAAAAAAAAAGAAAAGTAACGATGAAAAGTAAAAGAGACGTCGAGAGACAAAGTGCAGCACCCCCATATGGTTATCTTTGTCTCTGCATTTGTTTTTCTTCTTCCTCTGGATGTTCTGTGCGTTTTGCTCGGTAACTAAGTGAGTCACCGTCAAGGCATCGCCCTATTCAGCTTTCCCCCAAAGTTTACACAGGAGCGTGTTGAGCCACTGCACTCTGCTTCCGCTGAGCTGGCAGTCCGGTCTGCTGATTCACGGTGGCTGGTCGGCCTGTCGGCCTGTCTCTAATCTTCCCCTCTGAACACGGCCCCCCCCTGCCCCCCCCCCCCCACAAACATCAAGGTCTAAAGACTGTCGAGCAAACAGAGTGGAGATGGCAGGGTCCACTCTGAGGTCAGCTCTGTCGGTCAAAGGTGGATGACCTCATGGCTAGTGTGTGTGTGTGTGTGTGTGTGTGTGTGTGTGTGTGTGTGTGTGTGTGTGTGTGTGTGTGAGAGAGGGGGGGGGTTATTGTTCATGTGGAGACAGCCCCTGGCTTTTGAAGGCCAGACACTGGACATGAGATTTGGTTAACTAATCGCAGTGTGGTGTTTGGTTGCAAGTGAAAGTCGAATGAAAGTGAAAGAATGAAAACTGAAAGTTTGATATGCCATTGCTGCAGCAGAATGTTTTAATTAGCTTTTGTTTTGTATTTGTATTCATGTTCATGGGTCATGCGTTATCTGGGTTATCTCCTGAAGTGCTACTGGAGACGTTGGAAGCATCCGGAACCCTGAAGAATGATCACACTTAAAGCTTCAGTCATAACTTTATGCAACAGTTACACATCCTCCCGTCTGCGTCTGAGTCTGAGTGCCGTTTTTCTTGACGGCTCAGTATAACTCCTCAGGTTATGACAAGCAGTGATCTTTACATGCTACTTGTGATCTTCTGTATCTTCATTCACGTGTTCTTTTTGTGTTTGGTTCATACTCTGTGTCTGTGTGTGTGTGTGTGGGTGTGTGTGTGAGCATGTTACACCAGACCCCACAGGTTAATATTCCTGCTCAGCGTGTTCAAGCAAGTCAGAATATTTCACATTCTCCTCCTCACTGCCTCAGCAGCCTTCCCTCTGAAAGGTTACAAGACTTCAAGCTACTCTCGAACCTCTGATTGACATCACCCTTCCTGAGACCACTCAAAAACCAAACAAACTGGCGAGAAAGATGAACTAACTGCCTCTTTCTCTAAAAATGGCGTTTACCAGATACCAGGGTTTACTTTCCTTGTCTGTGTAAGAACCCGTCATCAGGCATTTTTAACTACAGTGAATAACTTGCACTACGTGTCTTTTTAATTTTTTTTACTCCTAACATGAAATCATGGGATGAAAATGAGAGGCTTGTGTTTCCACACGCTGTAGCTATAGATGTCCCTGTCTGCGATGTTGCTCTGTGCCTATCCCACAACAAAAAAGTAGTAATGTCATACATTTAGATAATGTCTTGTAGGACTGAGTTTGTGTGGTTCTGTGGTGTTGCTGTACGATTGTTATTCAACTTGGGGAAACACCAGAGAAGAACCTGTCTGATTCGGTCTCTTGAGCAACCCTCTCCACGAGTCTGATTGGTTGGCCTAGATTCAGCAGTGCCCTAAATCCTCTGTACGACATCAACAGCATCTCAAAGTGTGTGTGTGTCTGTTTTGTGCGCGTGTATGTGTGTGTGTGTGTGTGTCTGTTTGTTTGTTTGTGTGTGTCTGTGTACGATTCGCCTAGTTTTTGTTGTGTTTTCATCATACCCAACAAAGAGAAACCAGGGCAAGTCAGGACAAAAACTTCCTGGTGTGTGTGTCTGTTTTCTTCGTGAGGTACGTGTCTGAGTAAACATGTCGGACGAAGGTTGGCGTCAGTCTTGTGGTACATTTGGTACCCTATCTGTCACCAGCGTCATATCCTTTACCATGAATCAGCATCATATCCTTTACCATGAATCAGCATCATATCCTTTACCATGAATCAGTGGTCTAGTCATCTTTTCCATTTATCCCATTTTTGCACAGAAAAGAGAGATTGGGATGGTTAATTTGGCCGCAAATCACAAATGTAAAAATAACTCGAAGAACTCCTTGTTTCTCTGACTGAGTGACAAGCTAGTTTATACGTTTTTTTTACCTCAGTCCACTAATGTAAACAGAATAGGAATCTGGTAATCTAATGGTGTTGCAATAAAATGACTAGCTGGATGTGCTTATTACGCCACCCACTGGCTCCTGGCTGATATTGCCTTGCAGTGGGCGTCATCACACTTTGGTGGGCCAATTTCACAGGGCTGTATGATATGCACTATAGTGGCACTATAATGAATACTCTAAGAAGGGATGTCTGCAGATCAGTACTATGTAGGGGACTTGTCTGCAGGAAGAAGTTCTGTTAAAGCAGCGATAAGGAGTTCTGTTCCAAAACTAGCATGCTAACTACCTAAAAGGCATGCAAAAGCCTTGCAATGCAAAAGCCTTGCAAACACCTCCAGCCCGGAACACAGAAGTGCATATCCTGGGCTGTAGTGGGAAAGACACAGGTGTTTAGCTGTCCTTCACATGACCATATACTATCAAAATGAATTTGAGGATGGTACCAAAACTAATTGCCTATAAAACCATACCTCAAAAAGTATCAAATTGTTTCATAGTGTTACTTTAAATTGTAAGTATGTATTGTTGTATTATGTGGTAGGGGTAAGTTCATTGAAATTAATTGTACTCAATGACACTGTGATAAAACGGCTGTTCCTCACGTCTGTGCTTTTTCAGTGTTGCTTGAAGGGTTCATTATCAAACACAGGCTTGCATAATTGCATGGCATTAAACTGACACGCCTCTGTAACGCAAATGTTTGAAGTATGAGACATGGGCACCCGGTGAGACTGTGCAAATACCTCCACTGATGGATGACTTTTAAGATGGAACAATGCCCTTTGTAGTTTCAAATTTGTATTGGTGAACGAGGAAGGCCGAGCTGGGAGTAATTAGTTAAGTAGTTAGTTAAGAGATGGATGACTAGGTAGGAGAGGGTTTTGGAGGACGGGGGCCCAAACAAAACAGGTCACTGCTTTAACCTTGTACTCAGCTATACTGCAGTTACACACTTAGCACTTGGCAGCTTTGAAAAAGGATTTCATTCTTCTTATGTTTGTCTTTGAAGGGCATCTGATCTGTGATCTCAGTTGGAATTAATGTTTGATCTCGCCAAAAGTTCACTCCACCTTTGTCTTATCAGGGGTTATGTAACTCTTCAAAGCCATGGAGTGGCACAACCACATGCCACGCTGAAGCCCCGTGAAATGGCATTTATGCAAAAGCCCCATGCAAAAATCACATGTCCATCCAGTTGCATCATGGAAACAACTACATCAAAGATAAGAACCAGCATTCAGAGGGTGTCTCAGAATAGCAGCGCCGGTCTGTAAATACCTCAAATTTCAAATGACAATTATTGTGTATGCCCTGTTCCAATGTCGACTATAAGGTCAACTTGTAAACTTTATACTAAGAGGTTTGTAACTGTTCCTGGTACTGATAATCTAAAATCAGTCCTCACCAAGAGCAGTTTTACTGCACCTAAAGATGATTGCTTTTATTGCTTTGTTGTAGGTGGCTGTCTGACACTCTTTGTCTGTCAGATTTCCGTGAGTGGTGAGGGAATCCCTTCAGCATGCAGAATTGTGCTGCCATATTGAAAACGAGTAACAGTTTTAGTCTTGGAATGTCAGTGAAAAATCTAGGAATGGTGAAAGAGTATTTCAGGTTTGCAGACATTTGTTTCCACGTTAGGTGACAGTACACAGCTATTAATTACAGCTTGGCCAAAGACAGGAAAAAGAGTAAACATACCGATACCTATCTTCCCACGTTGACACAGTAATGTGGTTGGGCAATATGTTTGGGCAACACACCTGACAGTTTGACTGATGGTTCAGATCAGCTCCCATATGCCACCTAGTGGCAAGGAAGGCTATCAGAAATTAGATAAATGCTTTTTGAAACTGAAAAAAGATCCGTTAGTCAGTTAGCCCAGCTATATTTGTTGTTGTTGTTCAATCTTTGAATATGACAACAGCCCTTACCAGAACCTTAACGACCCTTAAAACGAGTGGTCTCCCAGCAGGAGTAATCCCCACAGCATTCCAGAAGAGACTAATCTGAGGGTGATTTACGAGTCAGAGGTCACCTTTAAATATGAGGGGAGAGGATGAGGACACATTAAAATTAAAATGAGACTGTGTGTGTGTGTGTGTGTGTGTGTGTGTGTGTGTGTGTGTGTGTGTGTGTGTGTGTGTGTGTGTGTGTGTGTGTTCGATTTAACTCGAGAATGTGTGTGATGATGACATGATGGGCCCCCGGGGGAGTGGCGGGGTGTGTCTGTCAAGATGGGCTGTGTGTGTGTGTGTGTGTGTGTGTGTGCGTGCACGTGTGTGTCAGTC
>NW_024880302.1:0-25001 GCF_900700415.2 Clupea harengus
AATGGCCTAATTTAACTTAATAATTTCGGTTGATTACTGGTGTACTTTTACAACGACTTACCTAACCTTTGGCTGTCATCAACTTTCATAAAATTTCGAATGACGAGAGAAGGACCCATTGACAGTCGTTTGATGTCAACACGGCGAATAAATGTATTATGCAAATTGACAGGCGAGATCTTAATATAATCTAATTACCACAACACATGATTAAGATGAGTTGGGCGGCCAAAGAAAGACGTTGTGTTGAGCCTGGCCACAGTAGTCCGGCCACGATTACGTTAGTTGGCCTACAGTAGCCTCGTCTGGCCACAATTTACTTATAGCTTGGTCCTGTCCCGTGAAACCTACATACTTCTGAGCAAGCCGAGAAAAACACCTCTGCTACACGTATTACACTAACAACAACAAAGAACTTCAGCACAAGTTTGGTTTAGTGGCTGTCAATCATAATATAGCAAGGACCCACTTAAAAATGCTATCAGAGTAACTCCGTTAATTCCAGGCTGCTGCTGTACTGAGAAAAAAAATGTTCGATTCACTGAATACAACACTGTAACAACTTTGACACAATGGATCCAATTACTTCAACTTATCACATCGACCACGTTCCGACACGCCGCCTTGAAAATTCCGACTTGAATCGTGCTGACCAAATTGTGGTCAACTTCTGCTGAAACTTACCCAGTCTTTTGCTTGCGTCTCTTTCGTGCCTTTCTTCTCCAGTCACGTCGCACTCCTCTGAATTTTACATAAAATCACATCTATACCCACGGATTATTGAGATAGTGGAAGTCAGGTGTCGTCTCCAATTCATGTGCAGTTCTTAAAAGAAAGAGTTTTAAACTTTTCTTCTCTTCTCTCCCTTCCGTTTCTCCCTCTTGTCGCCCCCTCCTTTCTACGGTCTAAAAAAGCCACTTCCGCGATCAACTGGCTGCGTCATGTGGTTTGGCGTTCGAACAGGCGCCCGCACCTGGCCCCTTGCACGGCCTTGACTTGTTTTTCGCAGGAGGGATTTTTTTTCCGAAACGGACGCCTGTTGAGTCCCGACTCCAGTGCTAACTCGTTTTCTCTAAAGCCACATGCTATAGCTACTTTAGTAAAGCTAGGGCTCCATATTGGAGACTGTACTAAAACACAATAGATAGATACGGGGCTTTTGACCAGACGTTTTTATTTAAGTCACGAAAAGGAATCCACTACACAAAATACCTTTAATTAGGCCTACATCAGTTTTTAATGATTGCAAGTGTTGGATTTTTACAGTAGCAGTCCATTGCCTTGCACTATGCACTGGCTATCCACTAAATTGATTGATAAGTGCATGTAGTCATTTTATCACTGTTTGGTTTTTCTGATTACCTCATTATTGTCACATTAGTCAATGTCTGATGAGTTATAGCAATGAGACTGCATGACTTCCTGTGAAACCGTAATCATAATAGAAACTCCATTATAGACCAACAGGGGGAATTGAGAGTAAGACGAGTATGTTTAAGAATGTATGAAAGCCCAATTATTTACATGTGGCATTTGGAAATTAAGGACTTCATCAAGTTACATCAGTTTGTTTTCTTGTTTGTAAAATGCTAAACATTATTTATTGCCAGCCATCTCACTTAGGTGAAATCAGGTTCAGCATGGCAAACTCTCGGAACCAAACCATAACATGCTGGTCAAGAAGACGGTCTACATGTCAAAAGAAGGACTGGTCTACAAAAAAAAATGCCATAATAGCTAATAATGATCTGTGCTTTAAGTAGGGCTCATAATGTTATATTATTAACATGGCAGAGGAACATCTTGTGGAACCTGCCGTAAAATTAATAGAATGGTGCTCTTTCCCTTAGCAAAGTTCACTAAAAAAGATGTATGACAAAAATGCTGTCTGTCCTCAATCTCAGCCCCCCAGTAGCCTACACATTGCTGGATTGATTGGTAGCCCTGAGACTAATGCTCAGTTCAATCCTTGCCTACCACATGGAGGTCTGTCTCGTTGGCCATGTGTGTAAGGCCTGCTTTTACAAGTCGCAGCTTCAGAAGATAAGAAAATAACAAACAAGTCATGCTCTTCAGCATGAACCAAAAAGAACGTTAGATAAGCATATTAAGTTTTAACCTACAATAAAAGTTAAACCAACGTAGTCAGCTACACAGACAATCTCTTTCGCCCATCAATTGTATATATACCGGTAGTCTAATCACTGGTTTCGCCAGATCTGAAGGAGTAGGTAGGCCTATTCAAAGATGTGTGTGTTGGTTACATTGTAAAACTCATGCAGAAGTGATGGCAATCGTTCTGAGGTGATGACGACCCCTGCTGTCTTAGAAAATGATTGAAGCAGTTTGAGTTTTGAAGTCGGTGAAATACGCCATCCTTTCGCGTTCCGAATTGTGAATCTATGTAAACGTTTTGATATTGTCTATGAGATTTCCAGCGGTACTTAACGTTCTGTTATTTTTTTCTTGACATACACTACAGAGGACATGCAACATTCAGCCACTTCCGTCTTACGAAACAGCATGAGTTATTTGTGTGCTTCCCTACAGCCCATTGGTTGACTAGTGACCGGGGCCGGATGTTCCGTCATTCTGATTGGTGTGTTGCAATCATGTGATTAGTAAGTGACGAGAGTGACACTGCAAATACATAACTGGGACACAACGTTGTTATGGTAAGTGTAGTCCTGCTCGTACTATAATACAGTATTCAACTGTATTTTAATCATTAATGACATGGAGTTTCGTATAATTGTACTACAGATTCTTCGTGGACTTTAAGTGTGATTTACGAGGCGGGACCAGTCGGTTGTGACCACTTTCTTTACCAAATGACCGTGGTCGTGTCACCCTCGCCAAGAAGGTCCACTGTCCTCCTTTGGCGTACCGACGTCCCGCTACAGTTAACATTACTGATTGACTGTATTGTGCAATATGATCCCTCTTTAGACACTTGCTAGCCTAGCAGCAGCTGCTGTGGAACCCGGATCTGCATCTCTGTTTAACTATTTTTTGAAGGTAGGAAGGTTATTTGTTCCAACGTTTCTCGTCTGTGTCTAAGGGCTCCCCAAAACAAAGTTAGCTAAAGGTTAGTTAGCAGTGCAATGAATTGGTATTAGTACCTGTTTAGTCGTGTCGTGCGAGTTCCTCAGCTTCATGTAAATAGAACTCGATGGTGTTCGTTGGAAGGGTTTTTTCTTCCCATCAACTCATTATTAGCATACCTACACAATATGTAGATTCATACCAATGTTATCTGATTGACAGTAGTTCTAATTTTATTAACAATCTAAGCCCACACAATTTTAGTAGAAAGTAACTACATATCGTTACTTTGCAGAAGATAGTGTTGTATTTCTTGCACTATATTGCGAACCCATCATTGAGATCTTGTCACCCTGCCTCTACGACCCTTGTCTCCCTTCTCTTTCACTCCCTCCTGCCCAGGGGCCTGAATGCTGCAGGCGTTGCCCAGGTTGAGTAGAGCAGCGGTGAGAGTGAGGAGAATTGGGATTCAGGTCACTGCTATGGCCCTCAACCACCAGAGCACCAGTCCCTCCCGGGACAAGGGTGGCACCGTCACAGCAGCCATCCTCATCATTGGTGATGAGATCCTGAAGGTGATAGCTGATCAACTGAACAGCAGTTATCTTGTGCAAGTTGTTAGTCAACCCTTACCTGTAGGCAGTACATTATTAATACATAATTCCAAATTTAGAGACGTCCATCAAGTTCACTGAAATCAGTATGAAACTATTGTTTCTGTACTCTTGGACCAGAAATATATCGGTAACGCTCTGTGATGTGGTGTGTTTCAGAGTGTAAGTACAAGCAGCCTCCGACTTGAATAACACAGAGGAAGTAGATTGTCCAGTTTACTGTGTCTCGGATATATCAATAACATTCAAAGGGCAGCTCTGTAAGAATACATTATCAATTATATGTAACTAATAGAGCAATATTACGTGTTATATACTGTTATTTGTTCTTTGCACATCTATCATAAATACATAAGAAAAGAGTGTAATATGAGGGTCCACCCGGTGCACTCCCTGATAACGTGTTTGAATCAGAAGTTGATATCTTATCGCTTCTACTTTTTTTAATCTGTGTCACAGGGTCACACTGTGGACACCAACAGTGCCTTCCTGTGCCGCAACCTGCGTAAGCTGGGCGTGAGCGTGCAGCGCATCACCGTGGTGCCTGACGTGCAGGAGGTCATCGCCAAAGAGGTGGCCACCCTGGCGCCCACCGTCACACACCTGATCACCTCCGGCGGCATCGGCCCCACCCACGACGACGTCACCTTTGAGAGTGTGGCTCAGGCGTTCGGTGAGCGCCTGGCGCCCCACCCAGAGCTGGTGCGCCTGGTGGAGGAGTTCTTCGGTGCGTCTGACCCCAACTCGCCGGCCATGAAGCTCGCCACGGTGCCCGAGTCGGCCCAGCTGAACTATGGCCGCGATCCGCAGAAGGGCCAGCCCATGCGCTACCCGCTGGTGAGCGTGCGCAACGTCTACATTTTCCCAGGTATCCCCTCGCTGCTCGAGCGCGCCTTTAACGGCCTCTCGCACCTCTTCGCCGGCTCGGGCACCACGTTCCACACGCGGGAAGTGTTTGTGGACGCGGACGAGGCGGGAATCGCACCCGTGCTCACGAAGCTCCAGAAAGTCTGGGGCAAGCGTGTGGCCCTGGGCTCCTACCCAGACTGGCTCAGTAACTACCACCGCGTGCGGCTGGTGCTGGACTCGGACAGCCTGGAGGAAGTGGATAAGGCCAGGGCCCAGCTCGTGGAGGACCTGCCCCCTGGTAGCGTGGTGCCACTGGTCACGGACCCGGTCTCCATCGCCCCGGTGGAGGTCTACATGCTAGCCAACAGCGGTGAGGAAACGAGGAAGGGTGGAATGAGGAAAGGGGCGACAGTGGTTCAGGAGGTAGAGAAGTCGTTTAGTAATCAGAAGGTTGCTAGTTCGATTCCCACTGTCGAAGCGTCCTTGAGCAAGACACTGAACCCCTAATTGCTCCTGGTGTGCCATCAGTGTAGATGTAACTTGTAAGTCGCTTTGGATAAAAGCGTCTGCTAAATGACTAAATGTAAATGAAAGAGAGAAGAATAGAGACCACAATAGAAAAGACTTAGAAGAGTGAATGGAGAAAATTGGAGAGAAAAAGTGAAGGGTAACTGGATGAAATGAAAGTCAGCTTTACGTCAGCCAAGGTTAGACCGTTTAGACTCTCTGGTCTACTGTGTCGAAAGCGATTGTCAGTTCTAAGAGAAAGAGAACTCACCAGCCCCTGGAATCGGCTGTGAGCAACAGGTCAAAACTTTCAAGAGGGCAGATTCAGTGCGGTGCATTGAATGCACGGAAACCAGATTGATATTGAAATTGGCCTTTTCGAGTATTTTTCGATCGAAATGGGAGCTTAGAGATATGTCTAAAATGGGAGGTAGGATCAGAATCCAGGTTAGTCTTTTTTTTTTTTTAGCAAAGGTTGCACCATTACAATTCCTGAGATCAGTGATCTGTTAATGGTGTCAAGCACATTACTACCTACAACAGGAAACACCTTCTTTTAAAAGTCAAGATGAAATACAATCTGTGGCACAGGTTGTGGGTTTCATATGAGACACTAACCCAGAGGTAACATTAAACATATTATTACAGCCATTGGCTGCTGTTGGTATCGATGATCTGATTTTGTTAATTTTTTCAATAAAATAGTTTCAAAAATCATCGCTAGAGAGTGAAGAATCAAAGAGGTAGTAAAACTAGCAAGTGGGTTAGAAAGTTATTAATGGTATTTTACACAACCCTGGGCCTATGGTGTCTGAGTCCATCACGTTTAGGAAATCTCTGACAAGAGCTGTACTAGGATAGCAAACATGAATGTTTAAGTCAACAACCATTCAAATTCTGTCCACACGGGAGAGTACAGAGGAAGTCAGTAAACTCTTCAGTGAAATGTGTGATTGCTTTGGGAGGCCTGTACACCAGAGCACAGCCATGGGTTTGAGTCCGACTGATCAACTTTCAGAAGTTGAAGTTCAAAGGTGGAGTAAGAAGTGGCAGTTAATTAAAGGCACTTAATGTGCTTTTGTAAAAACAGTTGCAAGGCTTCCACCATGGCCAGATGGTCTGGGTATACAATAAAACTGACAGTCTGATGGACAAAACTCAGTGAACATGAGTCACCCTGATAAACCACAACAAGTCACAAACATAAAATCCAGTTCCTGCGATGTAAAAAAGTAATTAAAAATAAAACGGCATTAACCAAAGCCATCCACAATTTATCTGACTACCAATGTTCAAAAGTAAAATAGAAACGATAAAAGTTGTTCAAAATACGTTTTTGGGTCAAAGCGTTGCGTGCAAGCCTAGCTGACAGCGACTCGGTCTCACTGTAGTAACGGTCAGCGTCATTAACTCAGGACTTTGACCTTTTAAGGTGGACCTCTACCCTATACAATCGTTAGCATTTGCTTGTACTCTTACCTATCCCAAGAGAAGATATTTTGGATAGCTGTCTATACTCACAGTACCATTGCCGTTTACCACTCTTTTACTGTTACAGGGATGAATTTAGTGCTTGAGGTTTGTTGATTGAGGGAGAGGTGGCATGCGGTCAGTCAGACATCTTGAGCCATAGTCAACAGTTGATTTGTGTGTAAAGTTGTGCAAGCCAATCTCTAGACTGCCCAACCCACCTGCAATTCTCCAGCCCAATTTAGAGTTAGCTATGGCTCAAGATACTAATTTGCAAAATTGCAGAACAGGTTGCGCCCTTACTCTCAAGGGGATGATGTTGTGGCTATTTCTTGATTTCTGGTAGCCATTTATGTCAAAGTGTTGTGTGTGTGTGTGTGTGTGTGTGTGTGTGTGTGTGTGTGTACACAGAAAGAAAATTATTCCTGGCAGCAGTGCCAATCGTGTGGCTTGAGGCTTGATGAATATAGGTTTGTGCATGCATCAGCTTACTTGATTATGGCTTTGTGTCGGACTACATTTCCCATAGGCACCCCTCTGGGCAATAAGGTGGCGTCCGCCTTGAAGACCATTGAGACAGCATTGGACCAGTACGCAGCCAGTGAGACATGTGTAGGCTTCAACGGAGGCAAAGACTGCACTGCTCTTCTTCACCTCTATTACGCTGCTATAAAACGGTGAGTGAAATCACAAATGAAAACAAAGAGTGAGTGTGAGGTGTGGCAAAAGGTGAGAGAAAATGAAGAGATGAGGAATGAGGTATGGAAAAAAGATGGATGGTGATGAGGAGACTGAGGGGATCACATGAGCAATAGACAGGAAGGAGAGAACTTTTGCCATGTCTGTGGACTGAAAGTAGAAGATGATGCAAGACAACTGTAATACATTTATTCTTCTCTTCGTCTACTTTCTCTCTGAACTTCGCCTGTGGATTTGCATTTGACATTGTTTTTCTTCTTCTTCTTCTTTCTCTGTTTCTTTTCTCTCTCTCTCTCTCTTCCCCCTCCTTCTCTCCCTCACGATCCAAGACGTTACCCTGAGGGTAAGGACAAAGTGAAGGCTCTGTATATCCGGATCGTTTCCCCATTCCCTGAGATGGAAAGATTTCTTCAAGATACGATAAACAGGTAATGAAGCCACACTCAAAGGCTCACCGCCTTACGCAGGTCTTACACTGACCTACAGTGCTGTGAAAAGGTATTTGCCCTCCCCGATTTCTTCTATTTTTGCATATTTGTCAGACTTAAGTGTTTTCAAATCATCCAACTAATTTTAATATTAGACAAAGATAACCCAAAGTAAACACAAAATGCAGTTTTTAAATTATGATTTCATTTATTTAAGGAAAAAAAAGCTATCCAACCGTACCTGGCCCTATGTGAAAAAGTGATTGCCCCCTTAGTTACTAAATCAATCACGGTGGTGGTAGTGTGATGGTCTGGGGCTGCTTTGCTGCTTCAGGACCTGGGCGACTTGCCATAATTGACGGAACCATGAATTCTGCTCTCTACCAGAAAATCTTTTTATGACCTAAAGCTGAAGCGCAGTTAGGTTATGCAGCAGGACCAATGATCCGAAGCACACAAGCAAGTCCACCTCTGAATGGCTCAAAAGAAACAAAATGGAGGTTTTGGAAAGGCCTAGTCAAAGTCCTGACTTGAATCCAATTGACATGCTGTGGCATGACCTTGAACAGTCAGTTCATGCTCGAAAACCCTGAATGAAATGAAATCAAACTTTTTTTATACGCCGCATTTCATACCACGAGGTAACACAATTAAAACAATTCTGCAAAGAAGAGTGGGCCAAAATTCCTCCTCAGCGATAAAAGGGTGGCACAACCAGTTATTAAGTTTAGGTGGGCAATTACTTTTTCACATGGGTGATGAATAACTCTTAACCTTCAATAAATTAAAAATCTTTTATTGAAATTAGTTGGATGATCTGAAACATTTGAATGTGACAAATAAGCGAAAATACAAGATATTGGGAAGTGGGCAAATACTTTTTCACAGCACTGTAGCTTCACTATAGCCTCAGTGATCCTGAGTTAAGATTCGGCTGAAGGTGACCTTGCTCTTCACACTCTTTAGACTGCAGCACCAAATGAGTCAGAGGATCTTGTTGACATCGTGTCTGAAGCTGATAGTTCCTGTTCACAAAGCTGACAATAGAGTCTTGGATCCTATCTGGAATCATGCCCTTGATTCTTTGATTCTACTTAACATAACAAGAGGCATTTTTGGCTAAGAACCACTTGACCGTTGTAGCTACTTTGAGACTCTTTACCCTGTACATGTTTGGTGTAATTTTTAATGTCATCTGTTGCCAACAAAAAGCCGTCATATTAAACTACAAGGCTGCTGTGGTGTGTGTGTATACATATTTTGTGGCTCAGTATTTGGCACTAACCCTGTCCTGTATTGTAGGTACGACCTGGACCTGATTTCGGTGGAGGGCAGTATTCGGCAGGCCCTGAGCGAGGTGCAGGAGAGGCACACGGAGCTGAAGGCCGTGTTGATGGGGACACGACACAGCGACCCCTACTCACTCAAGCTCACACCCCTGTGCCCTACTGACCCCGGCTGGCCCGACTACATGAGGGTCAACCCACTGCTGGTAAGGGGGTGCACTAACAACATGCACATGCAGACTCGCGCACACACACACACACACACACACACACACACACACACACACACACACACACACACACACACACACACACACACACACACGCACACACACACCTTTTCCCAGCCTGATGTTGTTCATGGTAAACACAGTGATCTCGTAGAGTAGTCTATAAGAGAGAGGTCTATGTTTCATAATAAGGTAGCTTCTCTTATTTACGCTATGTGTGGCCCCATACAAATTACATGCAGCAGTGGTACTAGGGGTTTGGTTTAGTCGACTAAATCATGCTGTATCTTAACTTGACTTCAGACTCACAATTCTGTACATAGATCCTCTTGTGTTTCCTCAAATTGATTCTGAATTCTGAAACTGCAGTTTGTTCTGTTCTGAGTGATTATTATTTCAGTATGTTATTTCAGTTTCTCACGTTCTCCCTCTCTCTCTCTCTCTTTTGCTCCCCTCCCTTACCTGTGTGTTTCCTGGTGTGTTTCAGGACTGGACATATCATGACATCTGGTCATTCCTAAGGACCCTCTATGTGCCGTACTGCATTCTCTATGATAAAGGGTGAGTTTCATTTTGTGTGTGGCGCTCCTCCTATTGGACCTAACAACTGGATGAACAAAGATTAAATCCTTCACCATCTATCTGTTTTGGCGCAGGTACACCTCATTGGGTAGCATGGACAACACCCTCAGGAACGTATCGCTCCAGACGGTGGACAACCGGGGCGTCAGCCGCTATAAGCCCGCCTACCACCTCGAGAACGAAGACGAGGAGCGCAGCTCCAGAGCCTGAGGTCATCACTATCTACGTCTCGCACACAGGACTCCTCATCTTCAACATCCATCCATCCATCCATCCAACCAGCATAGGTCAACTGAATGTGATGGACAGAGCAACGAAAGACAAGTGTCAAAGAAGGACAACCAGGGCATTACAGATGAAAATTTGGTGTGTGTGAGTGAGTGAGTGTGTCTGTGTTCGTGTGCATCTGTGTGTGCATGTGTGTGTGTGTGTGAGTGAGTCTGTGAGTGTGTCTGTGTGTATCTGTCTATGTTTTGGCTCAATGAAGGGTTGTTGCTATGATTTCCATGAATTTCATGGTTTGTAATAAAAGACTTGAATTTGCTCTCGGTTGAAATGTGAGTCATTCATTTACTGCAAGTGCATGAAGATTCAAATGAAGACCGTGATGAAAGAAACACAGTGTGTCCGTGTGTATTGGGGCCCGGGCTGCCAATGCAATGATTAAATGCATGGTTTCTGTGAACATTTTAAAGCTGTTGAGAAGAAGATTGGGTATGTGAACACAGAGCACTTACTTCATCACATGAAACGCCAACCAAGCGAAGTGTGACTGATGGAAACTGATGCCTATGTGATTGCTTTTGATCTGCGGAGGAGGCGATGTGCATCGCGTTCGGTCTCTTAGTCTCACCTCCAAAAGGGAGAGGAGGCGACCTAGGGTGGTGTGTACACACAGCACGAATCATATGCTTTGATGGAAATCTGACAAGAATAAAAAAAAAATGCGTTTGCCTTGCTCTGTGATTTACCCACATGATCTTGGAACTATGTGCAAAGTTGATGTTTTGTTCATTGTGTTTAATAACTGATGTGTATGCTATGAATTTCCAAAGTAAAAAAAGAGATAACTGTAATATGAAATTATGAGGAGATAATTCGTCTATTATTATTGGTCCAGGTCTACCCATGATGTTCCTGTGATCTTATTATCTGATCATGTCAATTCATTATTTTTGTACGTGTACGTTGGGTGTCTAACTTTTCAACATTGTCAAATGTATGTACTGCAGCCGAATGTGACATCAGTAGGTCTGCAACACTTTTTTTTTTTTTTTACTGTATCACAAAATATTTTTAAAGCAGCTATAAATTATGGCTTACCTTGGGCTTTTACACTGAGACCTTTTAAAACTAAATGCCAGGTCAGGTCAGGCTTAAAAATGCGTTTTAGAACAGGACGCGAATATGTTATTAGGATTACATTAAGATAACGATTTTAAGATTAAGATCTGACAAGGCTATAGGTCTATTTTAAATATTGTTTCACTTACCGTTAATGGAAGTGCCCGTCTTTAAAATATTTGTAATGCTGCCATGTCACCCCTAGGCAGCAGTGTAATCACGTTTTACATTTCACGTCACGATTACAATAAATTACCTTTTTCAAGCAAGATTGAATCCAGGCCTATCGATCTCTCCTCCCCGCCTGGAAATTAGTCAACGGTCTGGAAACGAGGATCGATGCGGTGCAATCTAATAAAGCGACTCGCTTACGGACGCGCTGCCCTGGGACGCCCAGGTTGTAACACCTCCAATTACAGCCACGGAGTCTCCACAATTCACACCCGCCTCTCTCTGTATTGCCGAGTTTCTATTTTAAATGATATGGTAACACAGCAATTATGGCTAAATAATGCCAACCAGACATAAAACATCAAGTACATGATCATCAATCAAAACCAAGTACATATCATTTAAGAAAGTAAAAATAGATAGTAAGGCGGCGTGTACTGTACCTGTACCTGTACCTGTACTTGTATATGCTGTTCAGGCACAATCAAATTCAAATTGGCATGAGGTCTCTTCCAAATCACTATGGATTACTGGGAACAATTCATTACCAACCCATTAAGAAACATCTTCATGCTCAGCAACTAGGATGTTCATCCTACCACAAGCCGAAGATCAATATAGACAAGACAGGTATAGTTGAAACACGGGGGCAGTTGTAATTTGCTTAATCAGCTCGTGCCATCCAAAATGCTATGAAACTCACAGACGTCGTATGACGTCGTCTGCATGCTGCATTTAAAATGTCAACGTGTATCTCATTCTCTGTCAAAAGTTATATACAGAAGTCGTTTTGATCTTAAAGAAATCTTTAGATTTTATGTTTTGCACAAGATTTTAACTGCACAAGTGATGCGTTTTGACAACACATGTAACAGGTGGTTGTGATCGGTTATTTCCGGACTAAAATTAGGAGTTAAAATTAGGCTATACAAAGCTATAAATCAGGGCTAATAGCTGCATATAGCGTGTGACATTACAGTTGTCTCATCAAGTGTTAGGAGAGGTTAGCTGAGGACAATTCTTACACGGATGACAATTGGTTGCAACCAGCCAGGTTCAAATGTGATACGCTTGGTTTGTAAGCGACTTTCTCACTGACATTGTGAAAACAAACGCTGTAAAAACTACGGTTTGAATACGGCATGACTCTTGCCGTAATGTTACTTTAGCCCATCAAACAGGCATACCTTCGGCCACTGTTACAACTGTCCCCAACACTTTACTGTCAACACAACACAACTGTCCTCAAGGCACTAGCTGCATTTGGATGACAATTAGAGAAAAAGTGTGCTTGAATGAGTAAAGCAAATGTAGAGATGCGAGATGTGTGTTGTCTATGCTATGAAAGTACAAGATGTATGTTGTCTACGCTATGAAAGTACAAAAAAGCAAAACGTGTTACAGCTGTATCTGGTCTCCCCTGCGCTTAGATTTTTTCACCATAGCCTCTTACAGAAGCTTCAGTGTATGCCGCCGCCCCCCCCCCCCCCCCCAACAGATTATTTGGTTGAAAAAGCAAGGCCTGTTTAAAGCCCATCTCATTAAGGTACAGGCCACGAGTAGAGTCTTAGTAAGACAGGACAAGACAGCGGACTAGGTTAAATAAAAGTTAATTAAAAAACACACACACATTCTTTTTTTAAATGTATTTGTATTTTTTAAATGGGCTTACGTTTGTAAAACAAATCACTGACAAAGGCACACAAACTTCACAAGGACAGGCAAAAAAGGTAGGGCTAGGCAGATAAGGCACCTTCAGTTTAGTGTTAGGTTCATTTATAACTTTGGAGTCTATACTAGAGGCCATCCACCACACAAGCTTCAGTTTAGTGTTAGGTTAATTTATAACTCTGGAGTCTATACTAGAGACCATCCACCACACAAGCTTCAGCTATTTCTGACGCTCTGTAAAGACAGGTTTTAAGCAATGCAATGGCAAATTCAGCTTGGTTCTTCTGCTAGGCCTATGCCACATTCCAGAACATTGTGTAACGACAGCCTTCTCCTGATCTTTTCAGCTATTGCTTACTCCCTGTAAAGGCAGGGTCTGATTAATGCTGTGAGGGACCGAGGCGGCCACCCCACCTTTTGGGATGTGGGCTAACTGGAGTCGGGGAAAAATGGTGCAGGAGATGGTTGCATGGCAATGTTCCGAAAGCCCATTATTCCGACAGCCCGCTGTTCCGAAATTGTGAGCAACGTGCACCACTATAGCCCACATGCACATCCCAATGAATCACACAATCATAAACATATAAATGCATTTATTTCACAAGCATGAACTTTAATTCAGAATATTATTATACACACATGGCATTTGCATCACAATGATAAAAAAATACTTTTATGATAGCCAACGCATGCATGCTTTGTCAGTGCTTGACAAGATCTGCGACAATCTGCCGATGATTTCCTTCGCATGAGTGGTAGCCTACATATTCAAAAGCAGAGTAGGCTAAGTAAACAAATATTGCCTAGGAAAAGTTATATGCGTGATAGCCCGGTGAGCGTCTCCACTCCGCTGCGCAAACTAAATCCTGTGTGTGTTTTGTGCCACTTAAAATATTTCTAAATTATGCCAGGGGGACTATTTTTCGAAATATTGAGATTACGGAATATCGGGCTTTTGGAACACTGGGCCGTCCCCGATGGTTGCTTCTTGGAAAAATATATTCTTATTAATTTTACTGGGGACTCTCTCCAGCAACCCATGTGCACAAAACAAAACATAAATCAAAACTCAAACTGAACTCATAAACACTAGGCACACTGTGTTCACTTATCTAAACCCAGTGTTCACGTAGCCTCGCATCAGGTAAGTACGCATCTTCTCTCACACCTTCTAACTAGGCAAACTAGGCACCCCTTTAAATAGTGCTGCCACTTGGGCTAAATTGGTCCAATTAACACTAGTTGGACCCAACCACTGACGTGGGGGAGTCCGAGTCTCTCTCCCGCTCTTGCAGGGCAACATGAGTCAGACTCCATTTTAGTGCGAAGCGGTGAGAAGGGGGGAGTTCACCTTCTCACAAATGCAATGACCAATGCAGAGGTTTCTTCAGCTATGCATATGCACCGTTGTTTATGGCTCTAAGTATTCCAAATTCCAGAACATTTTGCATTCGAAAGACACTCCTGAAGGGATAGAAAGGTGAAACGAGGTAAAACCAGGTGTCTGTGTGAAGAACTGATCTATCACCCTGATGGTGATTCTGACCTTACAAAGCACAGATCACAAGAGCATAGGTGACCTTCACTGTTACGGCAACCCAGATGCAGTCTGCAGAGACACTAGGCTGCGTCCCGATTCCCAATGGTGCATAATAACATGCACTTCACAGTCACCGCACTGTACCGCACAGCCAATCAGAGAGCCTCATGACAAGCAGCAAATGCTCTTTAGGACATTTATGGTGAGATGGTTCAGACATTGATATCACAAGCTATGTAAAGCACAATGCATCTGTTTATAACACTGAGGATACAATGACAGCGGGGTCAAGCAATACAGTTCGATATCAGCGAGGAATTGGACTATCAGTGAAAAAGCAGCAAAGGATGCAGAAGATCAGAGCAAACGTTTATCATCAAATATGTCTCTGTCAATCTCTCTTTCTCCATGCATATCTCACCCTCTCTTTCTCTCTGTCCATTTTCCTATTTCCTCTCTATATGCATATTTATGGCCTTGTTTACATCGAAGCGTTCCACATTAGAAAATCTGAAGCGAGTCTGAAGCGATGAAGGTGTATGATCTCTGACAGAGCGCTGGGCGTGTAGCGGAGAGGCGGCGGGACGGAGAGGCGTTTGGAGGTGTGACATTAGCCTTCAAACCACTCGTTTCCTGCAGTCTACTCGTCTGTTGTCAGAGAACAAAGGGTTCTGTGCGTGACAGGACCGGCCCTGTGCATCAATGCAAATCACTGACAAATTGGCACAGCCATGCGGAGCGCGGGATAGGAAATATGGAGCTCAATCTCACGCTGTGGTCAAAGAGCAGAAGAAAAAGTTGTTGAATTTTCTCATTTATTCTGTAATTTCTCCATCCTTTGTCACTCCCTATGTGTTTGTGCAATAGTTGTACATTTGTGTGTGTGTGTGTGTGTGCCTGTGTGTCTTAAAAGTAAAAGCTATTTTTTAAAGTGAACTAAAAGTGTTTGATTAATGAATGAAGAAGTTTAATAATCAGAGCCCTGTTAATATACTTCGGTGTCTATCAAAGTTTTATTTAGACTGTACATGACATAACTTCATTACTTTGATGAAAATAAACAGAATAAAAAGAAGCTGGAATTCAATTAGGTACACAGATTTAACTAAGAGGCGTAATTTTTTAAGTAAATATGTTTGTCATAGCAGGACACATTTGAATGCTATTGTTTTCCTGACATGTCTGCCAGCCACCTGAGAACATAACATCTCTAAACATATCATGACAACCACCTGAGAACATAACATCTCTAAACATCTCATGACAACCACCTGAGAACATGACATGTCTAAACATCTCATGAGGATGATGAATCACACCTCTGCTATCCATTCTAACACTGCCCTACTCATGGTTTTTACATTTCTCTCTCTTAGCCAGATGCTATATCTCGTTTTAAGTCATTAACTTTAGTACTTCAGTTAAGAACTTTAGTAAATGCAAATTGGTTGACTGTCTGACAAGGATGTGGATGTTGGCATGTTTAACTTACTTTTCCCACAGTGAGTCTACTAAGAGCATAATACCATATTTGCACTGCATCTGTGATAATCCACAACTTACAATGTAAGTTCTTTTTTTAAGTATGCTATAAAAGGCTACTCTTGGAAACTGTAAGTTGCTCCAAAGACACATAATGTTTCTCATACTTAACATATTTACGCTTTGTTAGCTTTTGGATTACTCATTGTGGATGGTTATACTGTTGAGTTTTTGATGTTCACACTAAACTGACTAAAATGCTAACTTTTATTCACACATTAAATATATCTAAATTAAGCTAACTGTTAATGTTAATATCACCTCTGCTGTTTTGCAGTGTGTTTGTTTCCATGGTTACTTTTGTGTAGTTTTGGAACACATTTCCAAATGTGCCCAAACTTTTTGATACGACTGCATACTGGTCTATTGTTCTATACAAATGACCTGTTTTCCAAATATGTTTTGACAAGCAAACATTAATCTATCAACCTAGGTATCAACACACAATTGAAAAAGCAGCTGAAAAAAGTTACTGTCTGAGCAGTGTGGATCTGGCAGTTGGTTTACTGAACATTCTAAAGACAGTCACCTGCCAGGTACCAACAACCAACACACATATGGGATGACATTTAGCGGGTGGTACCAGGAGGTCAGGTGCCAACCAGGTAAGGTGGTCCCCGCCTACGTGCCAGTAAATTGCAGTGGATTTGTTGGAGTTTGTTGGGGCAGTGTGCAAGCTGCCTAAGTTCTTTTTTTTTTAAGTGTGCTATAAAAGGCTACTCTTGGAAACTAAACAACTGGCAACTACTGCCAACTTTAGAATGTTGGGATTTGTTGGAGTTTGTTGGGGCAGTGTGCAAGCTGCTTACGTTCTTTTTTTTAAGTGTGCTATAAAAGGCTACTCTTGGAAACTAAATTGCTCCAAAGACACATAATGTTTCTCATACTTAAAATATTTACGCTTTGTTAGCTTTTGGATTACTCATTGTGGATGGTTATACTCAGAGGTTAAATTGGGCCGGAGCGCTCCGGAGCTCAGCTCCGCCTCCTTAGGTCCACAACAAACCCCACCGGAGCTCAGCTCCGTCTCCCTCAGTGTAAAATAATCATATACTACTTTTAATATTTTTTCATCTCCTGACAAACGCATTGCAATATGAGACTATATAACTCACAAGACTACTCAAAGACACTGTAGCCAATCAATGATACATGGAATTATGAGATGTCATATAGGGCATTATAAAACAATTGGGTTCTATTGAATTATTTAGCTGTTTCTGATTGGACGAGAGACGTTCCATGAGTTGGAATATCCCAGGACATCCCAACTCGGACTTTTCACAGCTAAAAATAAATCACTCCGCGATGAAACATTCTATAGCACGTTGATACAATTAAGCGATAACCGTTAATTCAAAGTTCTTATAATTCCAAAAGACGTTGACAATGGAACTATTTTTTTGTTGCGGAGAAACAATGGCGAAATAAACATTTTTAAATCAATAACTTCGTGTTTAAATGTTAATTGGTTGACTATAAAATTGTTTTATAAAAGCAATATAGTACTCGTGCGAGTGGGGTAGGTAAGGGATATTCCCACGGGTGTTGTTGCCTGTTCTACGGCCGAACACCACCCGTGGGAATATCCCTTACCTACCCCACTCGCACTCGTACTATATTGCTTAATTCTACTGATTCTCTCGTGAAGTGCACGTCAAAAATCGACACCTACAATCTTTGGTGATTGTTAAGACGGTTTTCTAAAGGATCATTGTTGTTGTTAATAAGCTGTCCATCAAAGCGCCACCGCTAGAATGTGTGAAGAAGGTTAGTGTTCTATGATCTGTTTTTGGTATTCAGACTGACATTTCAGCCTGAAACAACAAATTAACTAAACTAACTTAAAGGACGCTGCCAAGCAGTTTAGCCTTCACTCAGAACAGAACCTAATAGCCGACTAGCCAAGCTATCCTAACCCAAAGAAAAAACATGGCACAACTTTGCAACAAAGTGCAGTTGAACTCGCATCAAGGGGCTAATATCCATAGGGGGACAAGGGCACAACAAACGCCTATGATGGCCAATGACGCCCGCACTAAAAAGCGAGCAACACCATACAAACCACTGGCTAGCTAGCCGCTAGCAAATGTCAAATCTTGTAGCCTACCTGCTCTCTTGACACTCTGAAGACAGCATAGCATCATCAAATTATCCAGATTACATGTTGATGGGGATCTTCACGTAATGATCTTGTCACATATAATCAGGCCAATAATCCCAATTTGGACAATAACAATTTAACTAAAATACTAGGCTAATATGATATAAGGACCTGTGTCCCTATGTTGTGGTTTCAGCTCTGAATTACACAAAATAATAAAGTTCACATAGGCTAACTTAAGGTTGTTGGTGCAAAGTAATTTTGAAAAACTGTAATAGATTCCAATGATCCTGAAACAAGTGATGATATACTGTATAAATATCAATGTCTGTTTTAATGATAGCTGCACTAATGTAATCATGAACATACATTTTATATTCTGCATGCAGCTTTGTTATGTGCTAATAATAAATACGTTTCTTAATGTTGTTTGAGGATATTAAAAAGATAATACATTGAATTGTAGCCTGTTTGAAAAACTATTCAACCCCTACACATTAGAAGTAGAAAAAGAGCCCCTTTAGTGTAATAATGCATTAATTCATAATTTATGTGAGAGCGATATAAATAAAGATGCTTTTGAAAGATGACCATTGACCGCACACAAGGGCTCCCCCTCCTCACAAAAGCCAATTTAACCACTGGTTATACTGTTGAGTTTTTGATGTTCACACTAAACTGACTAAAATGCTAACTTTTATTCACACATTAAATATATCTAAATTAAGCTAACTGTTAATGTTAATATCACCTCTGCTGTTTTGCAGTGTGTTTGTTTCCATGGTTACTTTTGTTTAGTTTTGGAACACATTTAATATATATTTAAATGAAGCAAACTGCAATTCTCTGGGTGAATTAGTCATCATTCTTTAGAACATTGAAATGTTTTTTTTTACAGCCTATGGCTCTTCACATTGTGAATCAGATTTACCCACATGAATGACAAATCCCTAGGGATGACATTTAGCGGGTGGTACCAGGAGGTCAGGTGCCAACCAGGTAAGGTGGTCCCCGCCTACGTGCCAGTAAATTGCAGTGGGTAGTAGATAAGATAAGGCAGGGTGAATTTAGAGGAAGACTGGCGGGAAGCACTCTGAGTACTTTGAGAATGGATCGTAAGTTTGCGGTGGTAAGCAACACATTCCGACACAAACACACACACACAGACACACAAACACACACACACACACAGATCATAAGTTTGCGGTGGTAAGCAACACATTCCGGACCACACACACACACACACACACACACACACACATCATAAGTTTGTGGTGGTAAGCAACACATTCCTGTTGTAACTAAACTAATTTGGCCTATGCACCTCTATTGTGCACTAATTCCTTGTTTGTATTGGTCATAATCCAGCAGATGAAATGAAACATGACAGGCCCATCCCTGATGATGCAAGTTGTGTTGCTGACATTTGGCAGAGAGCTCTGTTTTGTCTTGTCTACAAGGGTTGTATTTCACCTCATGACATATCATCGAAAGTCTAATATGAAGCATAATGCATAATGAGGATTCTCAGAAAATCGGAATGGGTCTAACAGGATTCAGCGTGTTTTTCCTCTTCGTTGGAATAATCCTGTTTTTCGATAAAGCCCTCCTTGCCATAGTAAATATATTATTTATTACAGGGTTATCATTTGTCATTGGCCTGGAACACACCTTCAGATTCTCCTGTCAAAGAAATTAAGGAAAAGCCACCAGTTTCTTCCTGGGGGGTGTATTTGTTGTATTGATTGTTTGGCCCATTGTTGGCGTGGTCCTCCAGACGTATGGCTTCTTTTTGTTATACAGGGGGTTCCCCCTTCACAAATGTAATAAAGGGAAATTTCCATTTCGCATGGACGGATGTGTTGTCCCACGCTCCAGATGTGGGGATGGGTTGTGCGATGGTTGTTGCTTGCCTGCTTCATTCATTTCTCTCCTCTCCTGTCTCTTCCCCTGTCCCTCTTAGACTGCTTTTCCAGGGCCGGAATTGCTGTGGGGCAGCAGGTTGTGTGACTGGTGAGCGTGTGAGTGGATGGGGTATATTTTTTACAGTCTGACCCCACTATGAGTGATGGGTGGCTGTGGGATTTATTTATTTATTACTGTAGGTGGGCTTCTGTCATAAGGGGGGGGATGTTACGACCCTGGCGGGTCTAGGCCCCGCCCTGTAATATTTGCATGCCTGTTCTCTCTGTCTTTACAGCAGGTGATTGAGGACAGGTGTATCATTGATTGGCTGGGCTACAAAAGCCCTGATCAGTCGGCAGTCGGGAGAGCTTTGGTCTTCCCTGCATTTGGTTATCGTTGGTCGTTGAATAGAGATTGGGTTGTGGATTATCGTTGGATTTTGGATTGTCGTCGTCGTCGTTTGTTTTGCTTTAACCCTGAACTGACTTTACATTACATCTTTGGTTTCTATTCATAACACTGACTTTCACCACACTTTTTGCTATAATTATTATATAAATATAACCTTGTAACGATTAATAAATACTAGTGCTGTCAAGCGATTAAAATATTTAATCGCGATTAATCGCATTTATGTCATAGTTAACTCAAAATGAATCGCGATTAATCGCAATTTTTTATCTATTCTAAATGTCCCTTCGTTTATTTATTTTTTCCATCATTTTATTTTTATTTTAATGCCCTTATCAACATGGAAAAGTTGATTGGCTTGCTTTATGCAAATGTTTTATTTTATTGAAAACCAATATTGCCAAACAGGGCGGTACAAAATAAAATTATAAAGTGCACATTTCAGGTAAACAAGGACTCAGCCTATAGTGCACTTAAACCATGGCTTAATATTTTCTTTTTTTCAAGTTTGCTGGGAACATAGCAGTCAGGCCTCTTATTTCAGAAACATTGAACCGTAACAGTTAGGTTACCAATAAAAGGTAAGCCTACTACTTCTTTGCTTTCAGCCAGCTGCCCGTTGACAGTTTCAGACAACAGTGAAGCTCGCTTCTTTTGCACAACACAACTTTTAAAAGTAAACTTTCCATTCAGAAGCTTTTTATCATCCATTTCGCCGTATCGCGCTCACCATTCACTCAAACCGTAACGTTAGCCTACTACACAGTTTGCAGGCCAAAAAGAATGTTAATCTAAAAAAAAAAAAAATTGAAAAAAAAATCGCGTTAATAACGCGTTAAACTGACAGCACTAATAAATACCTTATTATTATTATTATAAATTCTGCGTGGCTTCCCCTTTATGTTTCATGCATTTGAGCCGTGCACGTAACATAAGCATAATGTTAAGCATAATGTTAAGCATAATGTTAAGCATGATGTTAAGCGTAATGTTAAGCATGATGTGAGCTATATGCTGCCTACCAAAGCCCTTTGAGATAGTTCATCTATTTGATTGTTTGTTCATTACAGTATTCAGTGCCAAATAAAAGATGATGAGATTTCAGTGATACTGACCTGCAGCATCACCTACATAATTTCTCTTCATCCTTTATTCAATCAGGACCCATTAGTAACACAATCAAGATTTGCATTTCCTGAAGGAAGTTAAAGTGCTAAATGCATCAAGGGTTTCATGAGGAAATCCTGTTCTGTTGGTCCAAAACAAAATACTGAAAGTACACTCAACAAAAAGGAATATTTTATGTCATTGTTTTTATTGAAATATTGTAAAAACTATATTTCTTCTTTTTTTCCCCGTAAGGAGCAATTAATGCAGAATGTCCATGTAACTTGCTTTGGACAAAAGGGTCTGCTAAACAATTTACCTTTAATCAATTTATATGAATATGTGTCATCTATATGAGAATTATGAATATTATGTATTATTTATGAACCTATATGCTCTTTACAGTTAATACAAATGCTGCTGTTCCCCATGAACAACATGTAGTTATTAATTATCACACACATGTGAAAAAAACAATATACTGGCCCCAATCGTACAGAAAGGTATCCTAAGCCTATTCATTGTACACAGATGATATGGATGATACAGATGATTTCCTGTGTCATCTTTAAGAATATTATACATTAACTTGTATGCGCTTTACTGTTAATGATAATGCTACTGTTCCCTACAATCTCTCTGAAGAAAATATCGTCATACATTAGCATAGTCCTTTATTATCACTGTATAAAGAAATCATTCTGTTGTGCAGGCAAAGGGGGGCTAAACCTCATGAATATCATGAGAGAGTCAACAGGAAAATCTTAATTTCATCTCCTGGAACACTCAGAGCTGGAGACACAGAGTTCCCCAGCAAGTTAGAAGAAGACATAACCAGGGTTCTTGAGATGCTGAAAATTAGCATTGTTTACCACAGGATTATGGCGGCAGCTACAGTGACCTTGGCTGTCAGATTAAAGGCAAAGAGTTCACACTCGTGAATGTGTACAACCATGCTAAAGATAAAACAGCACTTCCAAGGCTGACATAGTATCTACAAGAGACTGGTAAGGGCATTTTCAGTGGTCTTTTTAGAGGGCCTCTCCTGGAGGAGTTCATCTGCTCCTTGCGTCTAGTGGATGTGTGGGGTCGTTTACATCCAATCAGAAGAGAGGATTGATAGGGAAGTTTACCCAAGGTCGAACAATTTGTTTTAAAAAACTGAGCCATCCTGAAAACATCGTCAAAGCAAAGCAGACGGACAGAGAACAAGAAAAAGACCTCCAGATGTCTTATAAAGAGAGAGAGAAAAAAGTCAGCTTTTCTCGTTGGGACATGTTCTTCCTTCCATGGAATGCAATGCAATATGTTCAGAATTGCAGGATTACTGAGAGTAAAATCTCCGATCATGACCCTGTCATTCTAGAAGCCCCCCTCCGATAATCAGGCGGGACTGAATGAGAGTCCCCGCATGACCTCAGGAGACACAGAACACAAAGAATCTAAATCTAAAAAGCCTGGTGAGATGATTGGAGCCGAGGTCCTGACGGCCATTAAGTCCCTGATGGACTGGAAGGACATACTTGGTAATCCGAAGAACAACCACACAAAGTATTTGGGTTACAATAACAAACAGTCTTAAGATCAAAATTAAACAACATGATTAGAGGTCACAAAACAAATGAAAATATAGACTGCCTCGGTGCTGAAGTTGATCCTCACCACTATACTCGTCAGGCGGCTGGAGTTACACCTTAGGCTGTCGTTCAAAAGCAGGACGCATCGTCATGATAACTTTCAGGCGCTTAAAAAAATGTCCTTCAATCTAACCCATATTTTGAACACTATGTTGTAACAGACCCCAAGGTGTGTGCCTCCTTACTTGCATTTGCTTTTAGTAGAGTGTATATATGTATAGTATTATGTATTTGTGTGGCTCAAACCAGATCCAGTGTCTTGCAGAGCAGTTATTGTATTTTATAAGTCTTGAGTATGCTGGTACATTGAATACATGAATGTATTCCTGTTAAATCCTGAACACTTGTTGACCTGAAGCCTACTCTTTGAGTGAAATCATATCATATGTTTAATACATTATATAATTATTACACTTCTCTTCATCTGTAAAATGACCTCCAAGACTGTACTTTTTGCATCACTTATACCCAAAAGTTAACTCTTATAACAGCGGAGTAGTCAGACTCCATGTCAATCACATTCAAATTACTGGGACCTTGTAGGGAATTTGGTGGAATTCTAATTGCTTACTGTTTCTCATATTTATGTCAGGCAATAAGGACAATAAATGGTTTCATTTTTGATGTCATCTTAGATTTTACAGGCCGATGTGTTCCCCTCCTCATGTCCCATTTAAAGACTGAACGCCTTTCCTCGGGCCTACTCGAAAAACGTGTTGATTGCAGTAGAAGTCCATGTCTTGCAGGTGGATCCAGAACAGAAAAGAAAACCACAAATTCAAAAAAGTTGTGCATTACCTTTACTGGAGTCAAAACAACGGGGAGTTGGACACTGGTCCTAGTGCCACAGGACTCAACACATGGAATAAAAAAATATCTCTGAAGGATCCCCATTTACCCTTACATGCACATGAAGGTTATAAAGATTACAAAGAAAGATTTGTTTCCTGCCAGTGGGAATTTATCTTTATACTCTTTTCTTAGTTAAATTTTACACGCTGATTAGGGAAAGCACTTCCTTTACTAAGCATGCATGGAGTTAAATTAGTTAATGAGTGAGGTCTGTGCTCCTGTGCACTTGGCCAATTCAAAAGGCCTTACACCTAAAGACTTACAACAAAACCAAACATAGAACTATACAGTTTAATTCACATAAGTTAAATCTAGAAATCTGATTTTCTTTGAGGAAAGCAGGATAACTTGCATATGACTGATGCTGCACAACTCTTTCTGCTGGCTTGCCATGAAACACAGCGACTGCAGTCTTATTTTCAAGATTTGAAGCTGAAAATAATTAGGTGAGAATAGCCATTGTATTAACACACAAAATCTGTGATCACACACACACACACAGTTATGCTCACTGCAGTGGGAGTTCTGGCCCAAGACTGCCCTCTAGAGGCCACAGGAGTGGAGATCCTCCTGAAGGTTAAACACAATGACACACACACACACACACAGCTCTGATAAATGAGGGGTGACACCCCATCTCCCATACAGTCCTGGGTCAGGTCATTAACCCAACACAGAGCGCCTGCGATCCACACTCCCAGTCCCACCAGAGACACACACACACACTGGTCCAGGAGGAAGGTGTGCAACATATAAGATTAATGGAGATTTGATATCAAGACGTATTTGGTGCATGTTGTACAAGACTATAGCCTACACAATGAACAGGAAAATGGGAGCTACACGATTTAGACAGGAAGTATAAAAACTAATAGATTTAAAATCACAATTACAGCTAGCAATATCTACACAACTACACATACTCTCTAACAGTAACTCTCTGCTCTTGTTACGAGTCACCATCTGTTATGATCTTTGTGACACGGTGACTGTATACCTAGTCTCCT
>NW_024880303.1:0-25001 GCF_900700415.2 Clupea harengus
GCACACAAGAGGGACACGACAGACGACATGTGTGGGACACACTCATGGATGAAGGCTGTTAAGCAAACTCTTCGTCGGTGAAGTGGTAGAAAATGAATTTTTGTATGTATACACGTGTGTGTGTGTGTGTGTGTGTGTGTGTGTGTGTGGTGGCGCGTGCGTACGTGTGTGCATACGTATGTATCCACTGTCATTCTAAAACTGGAAACATCGATCTCTTATTAATACCACCCATGAACTGAATACTGCTGGATGTTCAGTGAGAATGTGCTTCTGTCCATCCCGCCCAGGCACAAAAGCAACGCCCGATGCTGGAGTAACGTCCAATCAGCGCAGAGAACATATGACAGGTCACAGTGTAAGCGCTCACCTTCCAGAACATGAAGCTGACTGGGTCCACCACGGTGGGCTGGACGATCTCCCTGCCAGGGAAGATGCCCCATGTCACAGCGTTGGGCTGCATGTCGTGGGCATTTGTGATGTTCCTCCCCTGCAAACACACACACACACATAAACACACACACACACAGGTCAGCAAACAGTCACACCATCCATGTGGAAGAACACAGTGTGTGTGTGAGGTAAGTGGTGAGAGACTAATGATTATGATTACTAATGATTCTGTTCCAGTGAACTGACCTGCATGGGGGTTGTGTGTGTGTGGGGTTGTGTGTGTATGGGGTTGTGTGTGTGTGTGTGTATGGGGTTGTGTGTGTGTGTGTGTGTATAGTGTGGTTTGTGTGTGTGTGTGTGTGGGGGGGTTGTGTGTGGGGTGTGTGTGTGTGTGTATGGGGTTGTGTGTGTGTGTGTGTGTGGGGGTTGGTTGTGTGTGTGTGTGTGGGGTTGGTTGTGTGTGTGTGTGTGTGTGTGTGTATGGGGGGGGTTGTGTGTGGGGTGTGTGTTTGTGTGTGTGTGTGTGGGGTTGGTTGTGTGTGTGTGTGTGGGATTGGTTGTGTGTGTGTGTGTGTGTGTGTGTGTGTGTGTGTGTGTGTGTGTGTGTGTGTGTGTGTGTGTATGGGGTTGGTTGTGTGTGTGTATGGGGTTGTGTGATTTGGGAGTCTTTGGTGAGGCTCACCTGAACGTTGACAATGTGATAGTTGACGCGGGGCTCGTACTTCTTGAGCACCTTGAGGAGAGCGGTCACATTCTCACTGGATGTGAAGAACTCCAGGTAAGCCTACACACACACACACACACACACACACACACACACACACACACACACAGAACACAGGGGGTTCACTTCAGTCAGTCAGTCATACTCAACACTCCAGATGAACACTATTATTATCATTTATCAATGATATTAAGACCGTATGTGAATAAGATTGTATACAGCATTGCTTTGGCTATAGATGCCATTGCTCCTGAAATGCCATACTGTAGAGTGACAAACACAATATAAGCAGTGGAAGCTCCACCCATGCAAGACATGTCAACACAAAGCTCCACCTATGCGAGTCACACCACCTCAACAAGGTTCAGCTGCAGATAAGGTTGGCCTTGTCTAAGGTTGCGTTTCTAGGAATAGATCTCACCTTTACACACACTGACACAGATTCAACACCAACATATCCCTTTCATGCACCTCTTGGAATACGGTCACGACTTTAATGACATGATGTTTACAGCTAGAGGGTGACGGACACCCCTAAAACTAAATAAAGAAGTAGGTGAAAGGGCATACTGCTACAGCAGCATTCGAATGAAAAGTTTTACTACATGTGCCCACATCAAAAGGGGGGAGGGGAAATATAAGATGAACTCATGCACCGAGTGGCTTTCACATCCCCCACAAGATATGAAGGTGTGAAGAAACGTATTCTGATATCACATCCCCCGTAAGATATGAAGGTGTGAAGAAACGTATTCTGAATTGAGTATGAATGGAGAATAGGGGAGAACTGCATTTTCGACACTGTGCTGTGGCTAAACCGGGGTTCTAATGACACACAAACTGAATTGTTAGGTGTGGGTTCTCTCCTTTGATAATTCAATCCATCACGTTGGATAAAATCCCGTAATTTACAGCGTAATGTCAACAGCCCGCACGGACAAAGTCCCAGTCACATGACTGGGGTGACACGTCACAGATAGGGCCCCCACCTTCTGAAAGACGTAGCCCCCCGGCGGACCCCAGCCCGTGATGGGGTCGGACGAGGGCTTGCCGTTGATGCTGGGCTGGGAGTTGATGGTGAGGACGCCGCGCCGGTTCACCTTCTCCAGCTCGTTCTTCAGCAGGTTCGTCTCGGGGGCCAGTGGGTCATCGTTCCAGGGCAGACACATCACCTATGGGGAGACGCACACGTGATCAAACACACACACACACACACACACACACACGCACAGGTTGATGAGGAGAAATGACAACTCTAAGGGTTTCAACGTGGCGTTACATCCACAACCTGGGTTGGTTCCACACCGTAAAACAGCTTAGCATTTCCCACTGCATGAACTTGGCGTGTGTTAATACCGTGTGTATGCCCATTCCTTATATGCTACGGATAAAGCACTAATTTCTAAAATATATACAGAGAGAGAGAGAAACAGAGAGAGAGAGAAAAAGAGAGAGAGAGAGAGAGAGAGAGGGAGAGAGAAAAAGAGAGAGGGAGAGAAAAAGAGAGAGCGAGAGAGAGGGAGAGAAAAAGAGAGGAGGCAGAGAGAGAGAAAGAGAGAGAGAGAAAGAGAGAGAGAGAAAGCTCCAGTCACCTTGTGCCCGTTGCGGTTGGGCTCAGACATGATGTAGTTGGTGAAGATCTCAAACACGCTATCCTCACTCGTTAGCTCCTCCCCCCACATCTGCAGCAGCGCTTCCTTGGCTGATTTACTCTTCAGGTAGAACAGGTAGTAATCATTCAGCTCGCCAAAGGCTGGGGACGACGAGTTCCCCCTAATATGAGAGAGAGAGAGAGAGGTTTTGACGCTATATAAATAAAATTGAATTGAATTGAATTGAACAAGCCATAGCCCCAACAAGCTAATGAAGGTCTGAGCCTTTGGTTATAAGTTATGAGCTCAAACTTTTGCACGGTGCTCCTTTCCTTTGTTTCACACTAACATAAATACATACAGTAATTTTGCTTAAAATGAACAGAACGATTGCTAATCGCTAATGAGATGCTAGCGGCTAAAACTAGCAAAACCTCTTGAAATGTGCTTACTTTGACACTATGACAAACTAGTTAGTCAACAACTGTCCTAACACTGTCAAACATCAAGCAAGTGCAACACAAGACAAAGCAAGACGGCAAATAAGCTACTTATTAGTTCGGCAGACAGTAGAAACCGGGCGGCTTCAGCCAAACCTACATAACCCAGTAATATGCCTACGGACCCTGGTATGGCAACGGCGCGGAAGCGATTCTCCAGATGAAAAGTCATTGTAGCGCCCCAATTTTGTAAAAACTGTTATTTTAAGGTAAAACTGCTTATCCTAACCCTAACTCTGAAGTACAATTACTGGATAATGCCACTTTAAAATGTAGAAAAGAATGTTTCATTTTTAACTTTATGCCTTTTGTGGATCAGTTTATCTTCTTCTCGCTTAACTCTACACAGGAACAGAAATTCTGACCAAGGATAGTGTCCTCCACTGTATCTCAGCATGGTGATGTGGCAAAATCATAAACCTTGAGGATACAATAAGCAAACAAATAAACAAACAAACAAACAAACAAACAAACAAACATGTAAACAACAGAAAGACAGACAGACAGATAGACAATGAGACAGACAGACAGACAGACAGACAGGTTGCGTACCATCGTCCGTTGGGGAACTCGTCCCAGTCCTGGGTTCTGTAGATGTAGCTCTTGGGTCTGGATGCCCAGAAGATGGGCCGCACGTCCTCCACCTTCCGCTTGGGGTTGGCGCTTACTGCCCACGGTAGCGGTCGTCTGGAAACACACACACACACAAAACAATTCATGTTTATCCAAGCCACTTGGGAGTAGATTGCATTATTGTGCTGCATTATGTTTACGAGTAAGTACTAACATATGGCTAATGCAAAAACTGGACATGGAATGTTGGGAGTACTGTACTGTGATGTCATATATGTCAGCGTTGGAGTACTGTACTGTGATGTCATATATGTCAGTGTTGGAGTACTGTATTGTGATGTGTGTGGAGTGTTGGGAGTACTGTACTGTGATGTCATATATGTCAGTGTTGGAGTATTGTACTGTGATGTCATATTTGTCAGTGTTGGGAGTACTGTACTGTGATGTCATATATGTCAGCGTTGGAGTACTGTACTGTGATGTCATATATGTCAGTGTTGGAGTACTGTATTGTGATGTCATATATGTCAGTGTTGGAGTACTGTACTGTGATGTCATATATGTCAGTGTTGGAGTATTGTACTGTGATGTGTGTGGAGTGTTGGGAGTACTGTACTGTGATGTCATATATGTCAGTGTTGGAGTACTGTACTGTGATGTCATATATGTCAGTGTTGGAGTACTGTACTGTGATGTCATATATGTCAGTGTTGGAGTACTGTACTGTGATGTCATATATGTCAGTGTTGGAGTACTGTACTGTGATGTCATATATGTCAGTGTTGGAGTATTGTACTGTGATGTCATATATGTCAGTGTTGGAGTACTGTACCTTGGGTCCTCCACCCACAGGCCCAGCTGTCTCAGCACCTCCATGGTGGCCACCTCTCGGTTGAGGGTGTAGAAGTGCAGGCCAGGCACATCCCCGCTGTCCAGCAGCACTCGGCACATCTCCACCGCCTGTTGGATGCCGAAGTTACGGATCGCCGCGTCGTTGTCCTTGATCGGCTCGATCACCTCCATGATCTCCTCCGGAACCTCCAGCTTGGAGAGCTTCACCAGTTGCCGTAGAGACTGGTAACCCTTCCGACACAGAATTCCAGAGAAATAAAATATGGAACCAAAGAACTTTCTGTAATCGCTACAAGGGAATGTCCTATCTAAATAAAGAAAAAACCCTCTAAAACCCTCTAAAAATAAACATTAAAATAAAAAGTCATGATTGCAGACATTAATTTGCTGATAGTTAAAGGTGCGCTCAAGTTGAACTCAGAAGTCGGATTTTCCAAGTTCCAAGTCGGAAGTTTCAACAGGAACGCCCTCTGAAGAAAGGACAGACCTCACCAACCCTGACTTCAGAATCCAAGATGGCTGCCAGTGCACATCAACTTTATTAGCACTTCTGTGTTATTTGTGTGTCATTAAATCAGCCGTACACACAGTACTGTCCAACTTATATCTGTGGACATAATAATAATAATAATAATAATTAATTTTATTTGTAATGCACTCTTCATTCAAAAGAATCTCAGAGTGCATGTTTCTATGGTGTTTATACGCACAAAATACCACATAATGCACTGGTAACTGGTATTGCTAACGTCTGATAACAACTACCAACAACAATTGGAATTGCATTTGTTTTCCGATTTGTTACTGGAACGTGGTCAACTAGGGTGTGATGATGTCATTCCCAGGTTGGAGTTCCAACTTCTGAGGTAAATGGAACGCACCATAAATCTGATACAAAGCACATTGTTTCAGCTGAGATCAATGTGCTTTGTACATGCTCCCCGACAAATAAACCCAAATCTGTTCTTGTCGAAGCATACAGCTTTTCTAGCCCTGGAAGTTAGCGCATTAGCGCACCTGTATGGGGAAGATGCCGGGCAGTATGGGACAGGTGATGCCGATGGCCCTGCAGTCCTTGAGGAATGTGAGGAAGGTCTCAGCGCGGAAGAAGAGCTGCGTGATGATGAAGTCTGCCCCGGCGTCCACCTTCTCCTTCAGGTGACGGAGGTCAGCAGCGTAGCTCTCTGCCTCAGGGTGGCCAGTGGGGTAACCTAGCAACACCATGAGGACAGTCATTTCCTCTGATTAAAACGATCTATAAATCCATTAATAAAAGGGATAATATTTCAGCTGGTGCTTGAGTCCTTGAAAAAAAAAAAGTCCCTTGTGGCTGTTGTAGTTGGTATGGACTATCAATTTAACAGCAAAAAATAGTGCATCAATGAGACAATGTCAAGGTTGTCACATGCGTGCTGTAGTAGGTCCGAAAAACCTCAGATTACCAACTCGGCTCTAAAGCCACTCGTGAACACCAAAAGACTGTTTGAGATACACCGTTTGAAGCTTACCAGCGACGCAGACGTCAAAATAGTCGTCAAATTCGCAGCGGACGTGTTTGACCAGGTCAGTGGCGTAGTTGAAGCCCTTCTCGTCCTCCTCCCAGTCACTGCCCACGGGGTCTGTCCAGGATTGGAAACAAACATTTAAATACACTTACTGAGGCACTACTGCGGTCAAAGGATACTCAACAGGGACGTACTTGCCAGGTCACAAAAGAGTCTACTTCATTTTATTTATTTATTTCATATCACCCCCAGATTAAGGTCCACTATATTGGGCAGACAACCCCAGCTCTCTTCTAATCTGCTCCATGAAGATTAACTACTTTCTCCCCCTCTAACCCACTGGAAGGTCAAGACTGTGTTTAGGGAAAACTATTCAGATGAGAGATTAATAATGTTTCTTTCTCTTACACTTTGGGAGAATCTGACATTTTATTTCCATTTCAATCTGAGAGAGTTAAAGACACAGCTCCACCCTCACCTCCCCTGAGGGCCATAATGTTCTTGAGGCCGAGGCGCTTGGCTTTCTTCAGGTAGCCGGTGATGGCGTCTTGGGTCTGGTTGCAGCAGGTCAGGTGCAGGAGGGTCTCCAGTCCGCAGTAGTTCACCGCAGTGCTGGCGATCATCATGGAGGACGTCTCTTTGTCGGAGCCGGGGTCGCCCGCCGGGTGCCATGTGATGTCGATAAAGAGAGGACCACCGGAGCCCATGCGGTCGAACCTGATTTAACGCGCCACCACGCACACCAGAGGAACCGAGATCACTCACAGTAAGCCATCTATAGCCACATTTACAATTCTACATGTAACTGTGCGAATATGTAAACAATACTATATGCATAATAAGTACCTATAGACGTGCATTGATGCGATGCGAAGAAAATAGCTTAAGAAAGTTTAAGTTTTAGAAACCGTTACAAATCATCCACACATCAAACAGAGCACAGTGACTTTGCAATTTGCTGCATTTACCTCGAGATCAAATTAACAGCTCCGCTGGCGGTGCGAGGAGGGAAGAACTCCAGAGAGAACCAGCGGTCCCCGGATTCAATCCGCCGTCTCATCTTATCCCTGAGCCTATCGGTTCGGTCGGCATCCAGCACCGGCGTGGAGCTCCGAGAGCTGTCCCTGGAGCTCTCCCCGCTATTGCTCGCTCCGCTGGAGTCACACTTGCTGTCCTGCCAGCCGGTCTCCGCTCGCTGGTTCACCATGATTACTGAAAGAGGGGTGTCAGTCAAAATTGTGTCTGGGTAACAACGTAGTCAGTGAAATAAAACTGAAACTGTAATTGCGAAACCAAATGTGCTGTATTGGTCATTCCCAATAAAGGTGCCAGTATGGTACTCAGACTCCGTTACGGATGGGCGTGCCGCCGGATAGGACGGATTAATTAGCATTTCTGTTGCCTTTATGGTTCTCCAAAGGCTGGGGGGGCTGAAAACAATTCACCGCCAGAACAGTAGGTGGAGAAGCGGTTTTTTGTCGAAAACACGTTGCTTTGTTACGTCTTTGTAAGTTAGAAATCTTCATTGTTTATCTCCCGACTCTCATCGCACGTGTGCCCCCACCTACCAGCTGTCACTTGTCAGACGATAAGTGCAGCAGGTGTAGTCACATGATATTAGATTAAAAAGTGTGTTTAATGGTTTATAACCACCTGAAAGGGCAAACTTATCTCTATCATGGTAGGTATTATTTGTGGGGAAAATAGTAGCACTCTATAACAAAATTATATGCTTTTCTTATATACAATATTAAAACTATTAAAAAACGATTCCCTGAAATGAATACGTTCTTATTTTCTTTGGTATTTTTGTCATATTCAGATTTGCAATGATGATTGCTGGGTAATATGTATGTTGTGGTCCAATGTCAAGTCTCTATTTTATCATGTGACGAGAAGATGGTAGGCTATAGCTAGTTTAGGCACAGCATCTGAACGTCAAGACCGACAAGCTGACAGTGTTGTACAAGTTCACACCTCTCATGAACCAGTTCAAAGTTCAGTTCAAACAAGTAAACATGAATAGTTCACGTTCATAGTTCACCATTTAAATTCTGAACCAGTTCATAGTTCAGTTCAGTTCATAGTTTTAGAGTGGAAAGTGAGAATGAAAGACTTCACTTGTTTTTTATAGAAAACTTTATCCATCACTACCCTTTGCCTTAAACTAAACTTCATGTGTATCAATTACTAAAATAATAATATTTTTTTATTATTATTGCAACCACCCTGTCAATTTCCCCCTACCACAGCGTTTCTCGAAGTGTGGGGAGAGCCCAACTGGTGGGTCGCAGAGACGTGACAGGTGGGGGCAAATGGAGATGAGCAGGAGATTTTCCTGTTGCAATGTCTTCCTTTATAGACAGTAACGATAATATACCCCATCGCACTAAACAACCACACTCAAACAAAGAAATATTGTATTGTTAGAAACAATAGCAGGGCAGAGCACACGGATAATCCATAATCAGCATCTTGGCAAATTGAGAGACATAAAGCATTCCATATTTAAAACATCTTAATAAGTAGTAAAGTCAACTTGTCTGCTTCACACAATGGAGGAGTTCGTTTATTGACACATATTTTAATGACGGCCACAGGGCTTTAAAACTAAGTGTTTATAAGTTACATTATTCAAAGGTGGAAGGTTGGTCAGTAATCAGTCTAGAGAGATAACTGAACAAAACTCTACTCCCTTGCCTCACGGGTGCATATGCCGTTTAATCATATTTGATAGAATGAAGGACAAATGAGTTGTGAATAATATCACCGAGTTTGAAAGATATTGGTCCGGTAATAGCCGCGTGACAGCTGTGTGTTTTAAGCAAGTACAATGTGTGTGCGCCGAGTTGCGTAGAGGCCGAGAGCGGTATTGCAGAAAAATTATAACTCGCAGCATATTGAAAAAAAGAACTCCATTTTTTGGAGCTGTGAACTTAGTTCTAAATTTTGAATTATAAACTATGAACTGAACTAGTTCATTCTAAAATTTGTGAACTATGAACTGAACTAGTTCATGTAGAAAGTGAACTTTCCCAACACTGGAACATGTTTGCTTCATATAATGCAGAAGTTCGTTTTTGAGAGTAAATTAAATCACTTTGTGCACTTAACGTTTAAAAAAAAAAAAAAGAAACTGTCATCTGGAGAGTTTAAAACGACACTTAATGAGGGGAAATGTACTGTATGGAGATATTTCTGTCGGAAGTCATGCGGATTCTAATGAGGCTGTTTGATATGTCCAATGTAAGAAGTGTGAAGCTTTAATGAAATATGATTGATGCCGTCTTCTTTCTCCACAACAACATGGATTAAACCTCGATGGTTGGACTATGTAGATAGTTTTATAACGAATGTGGCCATGTACTTAGCCTACATTTCAAGAAAAAAACTTCAATGGTAAGACTTGTTTTATTCGTGCCTCTTCTGGTGTAGCATATAACGTGAGTTTTATTTAGGCATATACAGATGCCTAGCGTGTGTAATGTGTAGGCCATTTCATTCCGATCTTGCAATGTGAATAATTTTATTTCAATATGCTTATCTCCCTCTTGTGCGCGCTTGTGAGTTTAACGGGGCTTGTTTGTGTGAGCGACTAAATATTTTACTTGCTGTCGGGCGTTTTTTGAGAATAAAATAACTTCACATTTAGGATAACAGCCTTCTTCCTGTTGCAGGAATTTGTTTGTATCCTAGCTGTCACAACGTGATAACAGGCGGCAAATGCATCATAAAGCAAGTTTAAAAGAAATTAACTGTATGGAGATATTTCTGTCAGATGGCATCATAGTCGATGCAGATTCTAATGAGGCTGTTGGATATGTCCCATGATATGATATGAATGAATATGTCCAAAGGTTGTTTGGACAAAATATTTTAATTGCTGTCTGCTCCTGCCGGGCTCTGGCACCTACTCTGTCAGATGCTGGCGCTCATGTGGGTTTTAAATATGGCGGTATTGTGATATATAGGGAATGAAACAGGAAACAGTCGCAGTCTTTAGTGTCCAGCTCTACCGCTGCAGAATTGGCAGTCATTCGCGCATCTTTGTAATCTTTTAGTGATGTGTTATAGAGGTGAGGATATTTCCGGACCGCTTTCGCAATGCGCTCTTCGATGTTCGTGATCATAGACATATATATGATATGATATATATATATATATATATGTCTATGTTCGTGATCTCCATCTTCTTAAGTTTTTTTGTGGATTTTAAACATGGCGGTATTGTGATATATAGGGAATGAAACAGGAAACGCGAGGTCCAGAAATGTGAGATTCCGGAAATGATGTCCTTTGGAAATTATGTCGTAACGGACCAATCACGGCCAAGGGGTATCCGTCGCTGTACAGCACGGCATGACGGACCGACAGGAATTTCAACGGTGCACGGGAGAGCTCTCCGAGGGCCCCGGAGACGACGGAGAGGGCGTTCCAGGGCGTTCCATCTATGTGTTGGCCCTTCCCATGTGTCCGAAATCGTGAAGTACGGAGTACCATATAACGGCCCTAAGAACAACAACGCCACTCGGAGCTGGAGTGGAAGTCAGCTGACTTATTGCAAGTCTCATTGCCATTTAAATATCTAAGCAAGCATAAGCACGTCGCAGATACTATCTTACACCCGAACTTCTCCACGTTTTAAAAAACAAACAAACTTTCACAACACACTTTTTTTTAATTCTACATTATTTAGTTCAGAGAAGCTTTATTGGCATGAATGTTTTGGAACACTATTACAAAAGCTGATATTATATATATAGTATATATATATTATAAAATATATTACAATATATATATATTAGCAATATACCGGTATGTATCTATGAGTTGCACATGTGTTTATCAACTTACCCTCTGAAAGGGAGTGAACAAATAAACAAAAACCAACGTGTTCTGTTGCAGCACGTGCTACCGATGACACATACGCAGTAAACAATTCAGCTAACTGAAAGTTTCACTTTTACCAACCCACTTGGACAATGTTGCATTCACGTTTAGAAGTAGACTAGATACATACACCGTTAACTCGCTAGCTAACTCAGCTCTACAGCTATTCAAGCCATACCATGTGTGCATGCAGCTGGCAAGCTAACTAGCGAATATTTTACCGTAAAAGAGTTGATACATTAACTGTTTACATTACGACATACTCAGAAGAAAGTGAGAACTATCCATTTACCTTCTAGTGTTAACTTAACGTTGAACTTGACAAAGACGTTGGTGGTGAGCTAGCCGATCCGATAGTGTGGATGTCCCACATCCATTCTGATCATCTCAGTAAAGTGTGAGAGTCTATATTTACCGAGACGCTCAAAAATGCCTTTCTATCTCACGTCGATAGAAGTGCGCATCTACGATGCGCCATAATTGCGCAGCAGGAATATGAACCCAGACCAGATCCTAACACGGGCTTCCGAGGCTCCAAGGTTGGGGGGGGGGGGGTTAAGAACACCGACTTAAATTCAAGCACAGCCTGCCTTACTTTTGATGTCAAAGATCAAAGTTATAGACAAAATACAATGGGAGATTCCGTTCCACTAGCGGCTAGCCCATATATCTATATATATGAGATTTTGTGGATTTATTTGTGGATATATATAATTTATGATGTAAAGATATGATTTGAATGGGCACAAATAACATATGCTTTCTGTTTACTCTGAATACTCTCTCTCTCTCTCTTTCTCTCTCTCTCTCTCTCTCTCTCTACATCATAACTATTCACAGTAGTAGAATGTCTAAACCCCAGACTATGGTGTGATTCTTCTTAAGGCATTCACTTGCTGATTTTCACTCCTGTCTCATTCTGCAATGTTCATATGTTCTGTGGTAAGTGTTCACCATATCTTAATCCTGCAATAGAAATAAAATTATTTGCAAAAAAAAAAATGTTTTGTTTGTTTGTGTGTGTAAAGAGTTACAACATATCCCGCCCACGAATATGAGAAACATTAAAAAATGTAAATGTATATCAGGCAAAGGGTCAAAGGAACTAACCATCATGCAGTTCAACAAAAGGTTGCCAGACCTGTTTACATTAAACAGCACATACCGCATGAGATCCAAGGGGTGGAGTTAAATCTCGATCCGAACCCTCCTACTGCATTTTGATTGGTCGATCCAACTCCTCCCACTGCATTTCGATTGGTCTACAGGTTCTGGTGGCAGTTTTGCCACAAGACAAGGAACATTTGAAAAAATCAAGAAAAAAAAGAGTTATCAGACCACAGAAAATAGAGTAACCTACTAGTTAAGGCTACACCACAAATTAAGCTGCAGGCAATTTGACAGAATCTCTTTTGGTTTACCAGCACTTAAAACCTTTGCACCCTTTCAAATTCAACAGTGAAATATCCCTGCTACCACATATTTGTCAATGCGACAGAATGGATCAAAATATAATTTCGATCAGTCTTGGTTTGAAACCTATGTGAGTGTAATGATCAACTCACATTTAATTTGCACTTTTGTTAGTTGCCATGTACTCTTCTGTGTCAATTATGGCAAAGTAGGATTTGTCAAAACAAATATGTATAATACAATACATTTACAGAGGTCTGAAGTCACAGATACAATACAATATCATTTTCTTGCCATAAGTGACTTCAAGCGGCTTGTAAAATCATGCCCCTTTCCCCTCACGTGAAAGCACGCACGCGCGCGCGCACACACACACACACACACTTAAAGCCTGGAAGTCTGTGCCAACATTTTGCGCAGAGTTTGCGCAGCACACACGTGCACGACTACCGCTTAGTAGCCTTTGTTCGTCACATGACAAGAGGGAAGTGGCGGTGGTGCTGAAACAGTGAAGATGGCGTGTTGCAGGAGCTGTTTGTGTTGTCAGTGCTGCTGCAGGGATACGGAAACCAGGACGCCAGAGGAGCTGGTAGGAATGCTCGGCAGATTTAATTCATGCTCCATGCTCAACTGCTTTGGTTTAGAGAGAGAGAAGTCGGAATAGCGGCTTCTGTGTGATGATGCAAGATTGTGTCTGAAAGCTCCACCCTATGTTTAGGAGTCAACATTTCGCTCCACGTTGTAAGGCAACTTCTACCAGACACAGCAATAAAGTAATTTAGAGGGCAATGGGCAAGGAGTGGAAGTTAAGACAGAGCTTTCATAGTTGATGGTTTCGGTTTGCACATCTATGGCTAAAACGTCCGATGTACAGTCTCACCTAGCATGAGTTCACAAAATCCCCCAGCCAACAGTTTCATGTTTTCAGTTGTGCCTGCAGCCATCTGCTGTATCTGGTAATCGAAAGGAAAGCGCTTAACTAGTGACTTACACTTAAATGTTGCCTGTACAAATATAAGCACCTCTTTGTAGGGCTATCGAGAAATCAGTGCCCGTCATGCAGGTGACTCATTGCTAATTTATAGCCTATTACCCCTCTGCTTTGTGTGAGACAGATGGCCAACGGAGCCGTCCCGTAAGATCATTCAGAGCTGGCGCCTCCACCAGGCTCCTTTACGTTTACTCTGCAGGGAGGGGCAGTACACAAGAAACACCGAGTTAACTTTGAGTTTGTCCTCAGAAAACACAGAATGCTGTAAAGAGGGGCTCTTTGTTTTTGGTCAGATGTACCACTTCGCGTTGCTACTGAATCAATATGCCTTGTCGACAATGAGACTGAGTGTAACTGGATATGCAGTGTGCTTCAGTCGACCTGTGAGGCCCATCTGAATGTCATTATGGCTCTCCCTGTGTGTTGTCCACGCAGACCATCCTTGGAGAGACCAGAGAAGAAGAAGATGAGATCTTGCCCAGGAAAGATTACGAGGTAAGGCAGACCACAGCTGAAACGCACTGTTTCGATACCATTGATACCACTAGATCATGTCTCTGGATCTTAACCTAAATCATTCTGTAATGCTATGTGAAGGAAACCGGGAACCTGCCTGCGATGATGGTGTTGGTGATGGTGGTTTTGTTTTTGTTTTTGTTTTGCTAGAGCTTGGACTATGACCGCTGTATCAACGAGACATATATGGATGCGCTGGAGGGAATGGACAATAAGGTGAGTGGGAGATTAGCACCGCGTTTCTCCGGTCGCCAACTCCGCTCTGACGCAGGGGTTGCGTTCATGAAAGACTCACAGGGGGATTCGGTTCTCTGGGGATTCATGTTCAGTCTTTCTCACTCATGGACTCACAGCTCAGTTCTGGTTAGCCTTCACTCAGAAGGGGATCTGTGGACTGGGAATGAATGTTCATTTGTATGAGTCACATTGCATATGAAATCTCAGCATTCAAGAGAGAGAGTCCTCACCGCTGATTTGATCACTGCTGAGACTCACAGCTGATTTATATATTGGCTGCACATTCATGGTCATGCTTTTTGATTCACCCCCTGCATCTCTCTCTGTTTCCAGAGAGCCAAGAAGTATGAAGTGGTGAAGTGGATGCTGGTGTTTGCTATAGGAGTGTCAATAGGTCTGGTGAGTACCACACACACATTCAGCTACGGCTACGGAGTGGCTCTGAGGCATGAAATACTATCAGTCACATCTCATCAGTCTGCCCTGCTCTCTGATCTTGGGCCTTTTGAAGGAACAGACAGACAGACAGGCATGGGAAAAGGATTTGCATGGTGGAATAGTGGCTGCAGCCATGAGATAGAAACTACATAGCACAGAATCAGAGCATTACAGGCTAAGTAGCTGTGTTAGATAGATTGCCATGACGACTGCATGGACATCATTTCTGAGTGTGTGTGTGTGTGTGTGTGTGTGTGTGTGTGTGTGTGTTCGTGTGTGTGTTCGTGTGTTCGTGTGTTTTTGCTTTAGGTTGGCCTGTTTGTGGATTTCTTTGTCCGCCTCTTCACCCAGCTCAAGTTCAGTGTGGTTGGGAACTGTATCTTTTTCTGATAACACCGAGTGTGATGGAACAGAGCTACGCTTCTTGGTTACAATCACAGAGCTGAGTGACTCCTAGCACATAGCTTTGGCAGCAAGACTGATTGTTGACTAACATGTGTTGTGATGTGAGCACTGACAGGAGTGTTGACTTACATGTGTTGTGTTGTGAGCACTGACGAGAGTTGAATTGGACTTTATTAACTTCACTGACATGTATATTGCATTATAAGCATATCTTAGTTAACTTTTATAACATTATTATAACAAAGAAACAATAAAGCAATCAGCTCAAACTAGTGCGGACAGACACAGAAACAGAGACAGGCTTGTGAAACAAGGCACTATGAACTGATAGAATGTAATAAATATAGGACTGGCATGAAACACATGGTAATGTAAGATATATCTGTCCCATTTCAAATGTGATGTAAATGATGACCTTGTCTGAGGAAGTAAAGTTAGGCGTGACAGACCACCAACTTCGTTAGCTGTTTGCACAGACATCGCCTTGCAGGAAGGATACGAAATAAATATGCTGAGCTAATCCTGACCCTTATTGTGTAGAGGGCTGCCCTGTGGTCACCTCAGGATAATGTCTGCGTGAGCTCCAGGTTGACCTCTGACCTCTCCTTGACCTTTGACCTAACCAAGCTGTGGAGGAGTGCAGTGAGAAGGGCTGCCTGGCACTATCGCTGCTGGAGCTGCTGGCCTTCAACATGACCTTCATCCTCATCGCCAGCGTCCTCGTGCTCGTCGAGGTCAGACAGGGTTGGGGGGGGTGGCACAACGTGTGTGTGTGTGTTTGTTTGCCTGTGTGTGTGTGTGTGTGTGTGTGTGTGTGTGTGTGAGAGAACGAAAAGGGATAGAGAGATTGAGTGTTTTCATGCCTTGTCTGTGGCATTTTTTTTTTTTCATGTCACCATTTGCATTGTTGACATTCTGCTCCTAATTGACCTCTGACCTTCCTGTGCCCACCCTCCAGCCTGTGGCTGCAGGCTCCGGGATCCCTGAGATCAAGAGCTACCTGAACGGTGTGAAGGTCCCGGGGATTGTGCGTCTGCGCACGTTTGTGTGTAAGGTGGTGGGAGTGCTGTTCGCCGTGGCTGGAGGTAAGCCCCCCGGACCCCCTTTGTGTCTGCACACTACACAGTGACCGCCCTTTTGCGTCTGCACACTACACAGTAACCCCCCTATCTGTCTGCACACTACACAGTAAAGGGAGGCCAGGGACTGCTGCTGCTGCTTGCAAGAGTTGATGTTGAACTTTGTTCTTGTAGTTCCCTTACCGGGCAAAGCTACTTCAACTAGAGAACTGCTGAGTAGACATAAAACAGTGGCGATCCTGTCTTTATGTTGAGTAGACTTAAAACACTGGAGAGCCTGTCTTTATGTTGAGTAGACTTAAAACACTGGAGAGCCTGTCTTTATGTTGAGTAGACTTAAAACACTGGAGAGCCTGTCTTTATGTTGAGTAGACTTAAAACACTGGAGAGCCGGTCTTTATGTTGAGTAGACTTAAAACACTGGTCTTTGAGTCAAGTAGATATAAATATAAATGTCTTTGAGTTGAATAGATATGAAACACTGGAGAGCCTGTCTTTGTGTCGAGTAGATATAAATATAAATGTCTTTGTGAGTGGCAGCTTGTAAGAGAGTCTGGTGCCTCAGTATTCCATTAGCCATGCAGAGTTTAATAGTCTGGTCTGTTTGAGTCCTGATGCTGGTCTGTTTGTGTATTCTTATCTCTGTGTTACGTGGAACATGTTCTGATGCATGACTTGATTATTAAGGTCTGTTTGTGTATTCTCATCTCTGTGTCTATGTTACGTGGAACATGTTCTGATGCATGACTTGATTATTCAGGTCTGTTCGTGGGGAAGGAGGGGCCAATGATCCACAGCGGCGCTATCATTGGAGCAGGCCTGCCTCAGGTGCGACCGTAGGCCCTGCACACACCTGACCTGACCGCCACCAGAGTAGTGTTCACAGACAGCCACAGTAGGACGTGTGGAGTTAGACTCCTCAGTGTGAAGGTTGATGTGGAGGTTATGAATGGATGAATTAATGAATAGGACATTTATAACCTCCACATCAAGAGGTCAAGACTGTCTCTTGTATGTCTTTGTGAAGGTTGATGTGGAGATTATTAATGACTGAATGAATGGATGAATTAATGAATGAATGAATGAATAGGACATTATCGTCCCTTTGTCTCCATACTGTCTCTTGTATGTCTTTGTGAAGGTTGATGTGGAGATTATTAATGACTGAATGAATGGATGACTGAATGAATGCATGAATGAATGAATAGGACATTATCGTCCCTTTGTCTCCATACTGTTTCTTGTATGCCTTCCTGCCTCGAGGCATAGGTGTGTTTGGGACTTGTTCTTCTGATTCCTTTGTTGCTCAAACATCTCTATGCAGTAGCAGGTTTAATAGTGCATGAAGCAGATGAGACTAACGGCGTGCTTGTGGTAATTATAACGGGACAGTACTAAACGGGACTCATAATAAGGTACCTTATGGGGGCAGTTACCAAATAAGGATCTGCGTCCTGTGTGTAAACTCCAGCTGAAGGGAAGCAGTTCCATTCCAGTCAGGGCAATTAGAGAAGGTTGGATGGCTGCCCAGACATATGGATTTCAGTGCAAAGTAGTCCCATATTTCACACACTCACAGCCTAATTCAAATCAAATCATCAAATCAAATGAAATCAAACTTTATTTGTACGGCGCATTTCATACAAGGAAGTAACACAATGCGCCTCACAGTAGGAAAGAAAAAGGGGGGGGGGGGGGGGTTTACAAACACTTGTAAAAAAAAAAAAACACACAGATTTTCAAGAGATAAATGAATAAAATAAAATAAACGTACTAACCGCACTGGCACCGTAAAGGACTACTCAGCACGGTCATCGTCAAACTAAGCTGCTGGGGGGGGGGGGGTTACAAACAGACAAAGACAGAGTAAAGAGACACAGATAAGTAAATAAATAAATAAATGTTACATTAATGTTAAATAAATACATTTTACAACTGATCAAGACTGGGCCGCGGGATTAAAACATTATTGATTTCTTCACAGACAAGTGGAGCTGAACTTATCTGGGATAATAGGATTTTAGGGAAATCCATTTCAAATACAGGAGGAGGTGGAGGATATAGATGTAGTTGTGCTGGTGGTAGTGATGATGATGATGATGATGATGATGGTCATGATGATGTCAGCGATCTGTTTCTCCAGTTCCAAAGCATCACCTTTAAGAAGATCCAGTTTCACTTCCCATACTTTCGCAGTGATCGGTAAGTAGCCTTGTGTGTGTGTGAGTGTGTGTTTATGTATTCCAGGTTGATATTGCTTGACTGATCGCAAGAAAAAGACATTATTACAGATCAGGTCATATTATTAATGTTTGATCAGTTAGAGATAATAGCCATTAAGTGTGTGTCATTGTACTCTTAAGGCGAGGGAAGTGGTTCATTTGGCCGCTTAGTTTTTATGTCGACTTTAAATAGTTTTATAATCCACTACCGCAGTCATTTTCAGAGACAGAAAGTGTGTGTGTGTGTGTGTGTGTGTGTGTGTGTGTGTGTGTGTGTGTGTGTGTGTGTGTGTGTGTGTGTGTGAAAAAGACATTATTACAGATTTATTATTAATGAATGATCAGTGAGAGATGGCAAGTGTATGCCATTGTACTCTTAAGGCGAGGGATGAATGACAGCTGTGATTGTATTGTGTGTATGTGCGTGTATGTGTGTGTGTGTGTGTGTGTGTGTGTGTTTGTGAAAAAGACATTATTACAGATCTATTAATGTATGATCAGTGAGAGATAATAGCCATTACGTGTGTGCCATTGTACTCTTAAGGCGAGGGATGAATGACAGCTGTGATTGTATTGCGTGTATGTGTGTGCGTGTATGTGTGTGTGTGTGTTTGTGTTGATACCCCTCCAGGGATAAGCGGGACTTTGTGTCGGCGGGGGCAGCGGCGGGCGTGGCGGCTGCTTTCGGGGCGCCCATCGGGGGGACGCTCTTCAGTCTGGAGGAGGGGTCGTCCTTCTGGAACCAGGCGCTCACATGGAAAGTGGTGAGTGGGAAACGGACACCCCGTAAGGCCGCATGTGTTGTGTGTTGCACAGCACCGGTCAGAGAGAAAGGTCCTGATTTCTGTGACCTCTTTGCACCGCCAGCTTAAAGAACTACCTGCATCTGTAGTGTCCTGAGTTGTGCCACGTCACTGTTCATAATACCACCGTCATTTCTGTGACGTTAGCATAGCCGCTGGCTTAGCACTGCTGCCACTGCCACCGGTGGTGCTAAAGGGCCTGGAGTAAGATCCATAGCTCGGAAAAGGAAAGTTAACGTTTGCTTTCTGCCTCTCTCTCTCCTTTCTTTCTCTCTCTCTCTCTCTCCCTTTTTCTCTCTCTCTCTCTCTCTCTCCTTGTCTCTCTCTATCTCTCCCTTTTTCTCTCTCTCTCCCTGTCTCAGTTGTTCTGCTCCATGTCGGCTACCTTCACTTTGAACTTCTTCCGCTCGGGGATCAACTACAACAAGTGGGGCTCCTTCCAGCTTCCAGGCCTGCTCAACTTTGGCGAGTTTAAGGTAAACGTGTGTGTGTGTGTGTGTGTTTGTGTGTGTGTTTGTAACAAGGCAAGGCAAGTTTGTCTAAAAGAGTGCTTTTCTATATGCCACTCTGTATGGCTGTCGAGTGTTTAAGTCTGTGTGTAGGGAGAGAGAGAGTATCCTAGAGCTCAGATGTGATGCGAAGTGTGTGTGTGTGTGTGTGTGTGTGTGTGTGTGTGTGTGTGTGTATATTTATTGTGTGTGTGTGAGAGAGAGAGAGAGAGAGAGAGAGAGAGAGAGAGAGAGAGAGAGAGAGAGAGAGAGAGAGAGAGAGAGAGAGAGAGAGAGAGAGAGAGAGAGAGAGAGAGAGAGAGAGAGAATGAATTGAGAGACAAAGCAAAAAGGGCTTTCTATGCCATCAAAAAATCTATACAAATTGAACTACCAGTAACAACATGGCTCAAAATTTTCCAATCTATCATTGAACCAATTGCACTATATGGCAGCGAGGTGTGGGGTACACAAATTCAACATGATTGGACAAAATGGGACAAACACGCAATTGAAATACTACATACACAGTTCTGCAAGAGTATCCTCCAAGTGCAGAGAAAAGCTCCCAACTCTGCATGTAGAGCTGAATTAGGCCAATACCCTCTAATATTAAAGATCCAAAAACGAGCCCTAAATTTCTGGAATCATATTAAAACAAGTGACCCACTCTCCTTTTCCTACAAAGCCCTATGCTGCCAGGAGTTGAACCCACAAAGGAGTCCCCTCTGCTTACTTGTCCTGAGGCTGGGTGAACCATCACCCACCCAGGTCATTACACAACGACGACCTCAGCCTCAAAACTCAAGATCTCAGATAATCAGACCCAACCAAATCATTATGAAAGAAAAAGAAAAATATAGAGATCACTGGGCAAAATTAACAAAATCCCAGAACAAATTAGAAACATATGTATCACTAAACAGACAGTACACCGTGGCAAATTACCTGACCACAGTATCTGATAAAAAAATGAGGAAAACTTTAACTAAATACAGACTGAGTGAGCACAACCTGGCAGTAGAAGTCGGGCCGACACAGACAGACCTGGCTACCCAGAGAGGAGAGGCTGTGCTCCTTCTGTAACCAGGGAACAGTAGAGACGGAGCTACACTTCCTGATTTACTGCAACCATAACCAAAGTCTTAGAGACTATTATTTTGACAAAATAACACAAATATTCCCAGAATTCCAACATCTAAATGATCTGGACAGACTCTCAGTTCTACTGGGAGAGAGGGAGGACTGCTGTAGACTGGCAGCAAAATATGTATCAGCCTGTCATGAGCTCCACAATAACATGAACCCCCTGTCCCAGACTAATATTTAATGTTTAATAATTAACAATGAACCTGTTATATGTTTTCTATACCACATTGTTACCACCTATAACTTATTGTTTGTTTTTATTTATTTATGTTTATTGTGCTTATACATTTTATGTAAACATGCTTTGGCAACGTTGTATTGTATGCAGTCATGCCAATAAAGCCTTTTTTGAAATTAGAGAGAGAGAGAGAGAGAGAGAGAGAGAGAGAGAGAGAGAGAGAGAGAGAGAGAGAGAGAGAATTTTTTTGAATTTTAAAACAAACTTTATTGTACAACAACTGAGAGCACCGTACATCAAGTACATCAGTTATTCAAACATCGAGCAAAAGAAAGTTCATCATTTGTTACAGAGCACAGGGCACCATCCGTACACCATCTGTCTGTGAAAGACTCAATTGCCCTTGTTAGCTTATAAAAATGAAAATCAATAGTAATTCTGGACTTTATTAAGTTCTTGAAAACAGCTATAACATCATCTCCCATGTTCTGCTGGACTTTATTTTTTCGGCTCATATAAATAGCAAGCTTGGCCTGACCAACAATAAAATTAATAAGCTCACATTTTGTTCTGTGTTTCTGATTGTAGAAAAAACCAAGTATAAACCCTTGTTTGGTAAACACAATTCCAAAAGAAAATAACAAATGACTTAGCAAGCAAAACAATGAACTAAGCCTATTACACTCCATAAAGCAATGATAAATCGTCTCTCTCTCTGTACAGAATGGACAAGTATCACATATTGTTGGGTTCATCACAGACACTATGGCATTCACAGCAATGGCACCATGCAAGATCCTCCATTGAAGATCACCAGTTCTCTTTGTCAATGGAGACTTGTAAAAAACTCTCCACACAGGCTTGGTTTTGTCATCAATACCTAACTTGTCTCTCCACACAGTATCCGTTCTACCTTTCAGAGTAGCCCTATTGGCCACTTTCACAAGATTCTTGTATACAACCTTCCCAGTGACTGAATCTAAATGCATCCGATCACAGTCCCCAAGCACTAGCAGAGGGCTAGTGTGACCACATTCTGAAAGTGATGGTGAAAGTTTCATATTCGGAAGACCATCACTAGTATTACATAGAATGTTACCTTTAGTATAGTCTTCCAGGAGACTTTTCTCCAGGTAACTTAACACCGCACTTAGTTTATCCAAAAACCGTTTCACATATCTCTGAGACCTTATTCCTAAGAAAGAGGCTGTCGCCTGGACATTCTGTAAATTACAACCTGCTGTATTAACAACATGGCGTAATTGCAAGACTCCTTTCTCACAGAGCAGAGTTTTTAGACCAGCAAAGTTACATGACACATCAAATCGTGACCCCATAACAACAGGTTCTTCAAGTAACCAGTGCACAGAAGATAGTCCTCCTGCCCACTCATGATTGAAAAGCCCCCAAGCCCTAAAAAGGCTCTTGTAGAAAGGAGACAGTCCATCAAGCGCAAGTTGCTTTGTGTCCATTTGAAAAAGAGCAATGTCCAGGCCCAGGTTACTGACTTCACGCAGAATGCCAAGAGCCAGTGGTCTCCAGGCCAGAGTACTTGAAGCAGAGAGCAGTCGCTGGATGAACTGCAACCGAAAAGTGTCCCTCCTGCAAGCAAGATTAATAAGTCCTTGTCCTCCATCCTCCTTTGATAGGAAAAGGATGACTTGAGGGACCCAGTGTAGTTTATCCCAAAAGAAATGTACCACTTCCCTCTGAATACTCTCAATAAGTCCAACAGGGGGTTCCATACATGCAAATTTGTGCCATAAGGCTGATGCCACAAGGTTGTTAATTATAAGTGTGCGCCCCCTATATGATAGTTGAGGGAGCAGCCACTTCCATTTCCCCAAACGAAACTTAACCTTTTCCAAAACCCCTTCCCAGTTCTTTTGAACAAAAACATCATCACCCAAATAAACACCAAGATATTTAAACCCTTCCTTTTTCCAAACCATCCCACCTGACAAACCGGTGCACCTTTTTTCCCACTCTCCAACCCAAATAGCTTCGCTCTTCCCCCAGTTCACTTCAGCAGAAGAAAGAAAATTAAAATCCTTAACAATAGTTTGTAACACATTCAAATCATCACTGCCATTAACAAAAATGGTTACATCATCAGCATAAGCAGACAAAAAGAAACGTTCGTTACAGAAAGGCAAAGAAACACCCCTCAATTCAGACCGTAGCCTATGTAACAGGGGCTCAATTGCAATGGAGTAAAGCATGCCAGACAATGGACACCCCTGCCTGACCCCTCTTTTGACCTTAAAAGGGGCGCTCAGGCCTCCATTTATTTTCACCAAACTTTCACTGTTACAGTAAATAGCCCTGACCATAGCTGTGAAAACAGGGCTAAACCCAAAAGCGTCAAAAGTGGCCCACAAATAATCATGTTCAACATGGTCAAAAGCTTTTTGTTGATCTAGAGAGATCAGCCCCACATTAATGCCTGCATTTCTTGACGCAGTCATTAGGTCTCTGACTACCGCTATGTTATCAAAAATTGATCGGTCTGGTATACAATAAGATTGATCTGAATGCACTACTTGACCAATTACTTGTTTTAACCTCATAGCCAGAGCCTTGGACAGAATCTTCATGTCAGAGCATAGCAGGGAGACAGGGCGCCAGTTGCCTATTTCCTGCAAGTTACCCTTCTTGGGCAGAAGTGTAACCACCGCCCGGCGACAGCTAAGGGGAAAGCACCCTTCCCCCAAGCACTCACAGAGCACTGCAAGGAGGTCCTTCCCAACACATGACCAAAAAGCTTTATAGAAGTCAAATGGCAGACCATCAATCCCTGGGGCTCTGGCATTCTGCATACTCATGGCAGCCTGTTCAAGCTCATGAAGTGTTAGCACCTTATCTGTTACAGCATGACACTCATCAGGCACTTTAGGCAAATCATTGAAAAAAGGACTGGGCAACAGATCATTAGACACCAATTCAGTGTCGTACAACTTAGAATAAAAAGATCTTGCATAATTGCGAATCTGTGCAGGGTCAGACAACTCCTGGCCTGTTTCAGACCTCAGGATGTGCATTAACCGGCTCTGACCATTCTGCCTCTCTAAATTAAAGAAATACTTGGATGGAGCATCCATCAGCGTAACGTTCTGAAAACGGGAGCGTACTAAAGCCCCTTGTGCTCTGACTCCCAACAGTTCTTTTAGCCTGCCCTTCCTTTCATCCAGGAGTTTAAGGTGGTCCCCGTCCCCTGCAGGTGTTACCAGCCTTTGAAGACGCAAGATATCATTTTCCACGACCTTGAGCGAGGAGATAATTGACTTAGTGACATTAGAGGTGTAATGCTGACAAAATATTCTTATTTGGACCTTGCCATAATCCCACCAATCCCGTAAAGAGGAAAAGGAGTCAATTTGCTTCCTAAAAGTATCCCAAAAGAAAATAAAGGTGTCCTTAAAGTGCTGATCTTCTAAGAGTGATGTGTTAAAACACCAGTAAGCACTTCTAGGCTTAAAAGCCTTAACACTCACATTACAAACAACCGCACAGTGATCAGAAAACCCAGTTGGCAGAATATGGCATGCTCTTAAAGTGTTGCGATGATTCTCCAGGGTATAAATTCTGTCTAGTCTTGCAAAGGAAATATAATTCCCTCTGCTGTGAGACCAAGTATACTGCCTGACACCTTGATGCAAGGTTCTCCATGTGTCACACAAATGATGAGCATTGATCAGTTTAATTACTGCCTTCTGGGAGGGCGCATGAGGCTCTAGGTGATTTCTATCTAGCTTGTCATCCACAGTACAGTTAAAGTCACCACCTACGAAAAGAAAGCTTTCTGCCTCCAAATCATTTAACACCTCATCAATTTTGCTAAAAAAAGTAACTCTGTCAGCTCCATTTGTTGGAGCATAAACATTTAAAAAAAACCATGGTGTGGCTTTCAAAAACTGCTTTAATCATCAAAAGCCTCCCCTCCACAATATCCTGAACATGGCAGGAGAGCGGGTGAGAATCTTTAGAAAACAAAATCGCCACCCCTCCACTCACGGAGGACTTGTGACTAAAGAATATCTGCCCATTCCATTC
>NW_024880304.1:0-7500 GCF_900700415.2 Clupea harengus
AGGTTGAAATGATTCAAGACAAGCATTTGTGTTTTTTTTTTTTAGTTAGTTAGTTTGTTTCAGCACCTGGTGTCCCTCGTGTCATCTGTCTGAGGCAGACTGGAGAGGGTACTGACGAGACGAGACGAGATGAGATGAGACGAGACAAGATGAGGCGAACGCTACTCCGAAGCTTTGGCACCACAGCTGGAAGCTTTTACTCTTGTTTGTGTGTGTTGGAGACGGGGGGGAACACACGATGTCAAACCTTCTGAATGCACTAAACAATAATCGAGAACCCAAAACCCATCAGTTTTCTCCTGGGCTCTGAGTCATCCGTGCTGCGGGTGAGAGCCGCTTGACATTTTGCCGCCTCTGTAAGGCGAGGACACGGGGGGGGGGGGTCTCATGGAAGTTTCCTGTGGGCTAGAGGAGGAGGTATTCGCTGGTAAAAAAAAACGTACTCCTGATTAATTCTTTTCATAAACATTGGGGATACAGCATCTGAGGTTCACAGCAAAATGGATTGTGGTCGCCACTCGAGAACATAATGGGGCCTAATCACACGAGCACAGCAACGGACGCACACTTCTGATTTCCTCCAGATGGAGGTGCGTGGAGAAAGGGGCTGAATTTTTCCCATTTTGCTTTTGTCCATGATTGTGTCATTAGTGTTCCCCGTCTGGACTCCACTGCACTCCTGCACGGCAACACTTCACTGCATTTCCATTAGTCGGAGGCATTAATGTTTAACTCTTTCAAATTCTGAAAATGTGAGGTGATTGGCCATCCAAACTGATATGCAGTTGATTGTACTCCTGCAGAGCAAGCTGTTCAAATGTGTTTGTGCTGTACTTGTGTCATTTAGACCTTCACATATTTAGCACATTTGTCAGTACTTTGAATAGCAAAGTGATGATGCTGGATTGGAAACAGATACACAGTATTTAAATAGCATCAGTAACGTAGTCATTAATGTAACCTCATTGATTTTCTGCAGTCAAGCTGATCAGGAGGGACCCAACTCAGACAGAATGTGGGTGCAGTCATTTGCCTGTTACCCTATTCCAAATGTGTCTGTCAGTTGCAGGAAACTCATCTTAAAGCCATCATCTAGGCTTCTGGAGATCTGCTAAAGCTTTGGCATGTTTTGACAGAAAATCCCTCCTTTAGCAGCCATTTAGTGCTGTCATTTCACTGAAACCAGAGCTGGCTGAAGAAACGTGCGATCACCATGTGTACTGAAAGCCCTACTGCTGGCCACTGATGCTCATCATCTGGGGGGAAAGGAACAGTGTCACCACGTAAGCTGATACAAAAATGTGAAACAGTTGAAAGAACAAACTGAATTATATGCCTGTTCCTGTTGTAATGTGTGAATCATTGTTTGGAGGGAGAGGGGCTTTCAAAGCAGACCTCCTCAATGAATTTGCTTTGAGTATTATATCTGAGTATTATATCTTACAATGAAGATTCATCACCAATGAAACACTTGTTTATGAAGCTGTGTTTTCTATAGGTGCAAGTATAAGTCATGAAATATAGTTTATGAACGATTCTGGGCAAACACTGCACCTTGTGTGTATATAGTGGCACTGAAAGGAAGATCCATGGCTGGTATCAGACAGGAAAGCGTAATCTGCCCCAGGTTAAGAGGTTTTCTATAGGAATTATGTTACCTTCAGCCTGTTTTCATGTTCTTGCTTTTTATCATCACATTTCCCAGTGCAGGAATGCCTGACCTATAAGAAGTAATCTGGAGCTTTACAGTTTGGACATGGAGGAGAGGAGACAAAGGAGGCGGTGGTGGCCAGGCAGCCAGGATGGAGTGTGTCAGCAGCAGAGATCAAAAGGCCCGGATCATTCTCTCATGCACCAGCAGAGAGATTGCAGGAGTCTGCTTCATTCAGAGCCGAGATGACCAACATGAAAGGACCTCTCCGAATGGTCTGAATGTGCTGAGAGCCTGAGAAAAGAATGCTGCTTGCTGCCTGGCTTGTGGCCATGAGTGGACATGGGTCTTATATGGCTCCCACTCCACCATGACCTTTAGGATTTTCTTTTTGTCTGAAAGGTTTCACAGGCTCAGCAGCTATGACAGTCGTAGGTGTGACAACCAAGCAGTTATTAGGTCACCGGCCTGAGCAAGCTGGTCTGCAGCATGCCTGCTTTCAATGTTGAAAGACTTCAAGTTAGTCTTCGTGGAATATCTGCAGGTCATCTTTGACTTTTATTTTTAGTAGAGATTTGGAGTTATCTCCTGATAAACAAGAAATAAAAGAAAAGTGCAACTGGTTTAACACGTGTCAACTGATGTCACAGCAAGCTGAGAATAATCATTGATAGGCCAAATGTCAGCAGTGTAAACTATTGTTTACCAGCTTGCAGTATTTTAAATACATAAACACACAATAGGTTTAGTAACTCCAGTAAGTCATGCATAACATTCAGCATTGCAATGATGAACTGCAAATGAACAACAAATCCATTGAGTAAGTGGAGATTCTACGAGCAAGCCAGCTGCTCTGAAAGAGGGAATACTGAAAAGCAAAACACATGGAGAAACAGTTCAACGGCGTGCTCATTATAGCTGACATGAGAATACACAACTCCGCTTTCTCTGTCCCAAGCCCTTACTCAGTTTCAGTTTTTATTCATCATTAGTTTTTCCTTAGTTGTCCCCCACTGAGTTTTTCCTTGTGTGGGTTATAGAGTGTGGCATTTCCACTTTCTCATTAGTATTGCTGAGAGGCTTTACTGAACGCGTGTGGACTGTGTTGTGTAGTCTTTATTAACACGCTAATTGTGCTGGAGCAACTGCTAAGCCGGGCATTTGACCTGATTAGGCACCTAAGGCATCTACCTGTTCCCTTCTTTATTAGAGTTGCAGTCCCTCTTTCCTTGCACTATAAGAGTGTCCTCTTTCCCTCTTTCCCTCTTTCCCTCTTTCCCTCTTTCCTATTAGTGTCCTCTTTCCCTCTTTCCTTGCACTATTAGTGTCCTCTTTCCCTCTTTCCCTCTTTCCTTGCACTATTAGTGTCCTCTTTCCCTCTTTCCCTCTTTCCTTTCACTATTAGTGTCCTCTTTCCCTCTTTCCCTCTTTCCCTCTTTCCTTTCACTATTAGTGCCCTCTTTCCCTCTTTCCTTGCACTATTAGTGTCCTCTTTCCCTCTTTCCTTCTTTCCCTATTTCCTTTCACTATTAGTGTCCTCTTTCCTTCTTTCCCTCTTTCCCTCTTTCCCTCTTTCCTTCTTCCCCTGTTTCCTTGCACTATTAGTGTCCTCTTTCCCTCTTTCCCTCTTTCCCTCTTTCCCTCTTTCCTTCTTCCCCTGTTTCCTTGCACTATTAGTGTCCTCTTTCCCTCTTTCCCTCTTTCCCTCTGTCCTTGCACTATTAGTGTCCTCTTTCCCTCTTTCCCTCTTTCCCTCTGTCCTTGCACTATTAGTGCCCTCTTTCCCTCTTTCCTTTCACTATTAGTGCCCTCTTTCCCTCTTTCCCTCTTTCCCTCTTTCCTTGCACTATTAGTGTCCTCTTTCCCTCTTTCGCTCTGTCCTTGCACTATAAGAGGGCCCTCTGGCTCTTGTCTTGACTGAGCTCTTCTTTTGTCATGGACTTTGATAATGTCAAGAGCGGTCCTCTCCCCTTGGCCAAGAGAGCAGTGTGTTTTTTAGCTGAAATGAACACAACCGTCTTATTTTCTCAAGGCTTGCTTCCAGTCAGCAGCCTCCAAGTGCCCCCACAAACCACACGGACTGGAGGCTGTTTACAGCAGCTCATTGCAGTCTTTGGCTGGAGCTTAATACGGAGAGAGAGTGCAACACTGCTTTATTTCAGGACATGCATAGATTTTTTTTTCAATCTTCCGTAACGATTAGAGAAGGGATAACCCAACTTTGTTTTGTGTTGCTATTGCTGTTGTTGCCAGAGTTAACACCTAATGCTTTGTACTTTGTGTGTATTACTGTATTATTTCACAGCAGTTATCCTGAGCGTAACTCTTAAGTGTGTATCACCTGCACTGATGCAAGAAATACACTGTTTAAGCAATCATGTCAGGGTCATGGTGCATTAGGACACTTAGTATCAGTGACTTCTGTATGGACTGCTGCGGCTACTGTATATTTATGTATTTAAAGGGAATACCATAAAAAAGGTTTTTAACTGCATCTGACATTCAACAGGAGAAGAAGTGCTGAATATCATGCAATATATTATGCAGAATGCCAAGCTAGCATGGAACAATGCTGGGCTGGCACTACCTGGTTCCGTTTGGCTTTGCGGAGAGGAGAGCCTTGCCAAGGGATTGGGGCATGGCGAGGTGAACATGCGGGCGCAGCTGCACTGGTGTGAACCCCTGCACTGGTGTGAGCCCCTGCAGGAGAGTGTGGAGGGCACCGCTGCTCTTGGGCAGCTGTGGGGTACTGCAGGTAGCCATGTTGGGGCGTGCGTGGGCAGCTGTGGGGTACTGCAGGTAGCCATGTTGGGCGTGCGTGGGCAGCTGTGGGGTACTGCAGGTAGCCATGTTGGGGCGTGCATGGGCAGCTGTGGGGTACTGCAGGTAGCCATGTTGGGCGTGCGTGCAGCTACACATCTGCGGACGAAGGTGCCCAAGCTCTTCTTAGCTGATGAAGAGCTGCTCTCTGCTCTGACCAGTGGAGACCTGCCGCCGGGGAATGGCCTCTCTGGTGCCCCTGGTCAAGGCCTGAAGGAATGGCCTCTCAGGTGCCCTGGTCAAGGCCTGAAGGAATGGCCTCTCTGGTGAGGCCTGGTCAAGGCCTGAAGGAATGGCCTCTCAGGTGCCCTGGTCAAGGCCTGAAGGAATGGCCTCTCTGGTGCGCTGGTCAAGGCCTGAAGGAATGGCCTCTCAGGTGAGGCCTGGTCAAGGCCTGAAGGAATGGCCTCTCTGGTGCGCTGGTCAAGGCCTGAAGGAATGGCCTCTCAGGTGAGGCCTGGTCAAGGCCTGAAGGAATGGCCTCTCAGGTGCCCTGGTCAAGGCCTGAAGGAATGGCCTCTCTGGTGAGGCCTGGTCAAGGCCTGAAGGAATGGCCTCTCCGGTGAGGCCTGGTCAAGGCCTGAAGGAATGGCCTCTCCGATGCCCTGGTCAAGGCCTGAAGGAATGGCCTCTCTGGTGCCCTGGTCAAGGCCTGAAGGAATGGCCTCTCTGGTGCCCTGGTCAAGGCCTGAAGGAATGGCCTCTCCGGTGAGGCCTGGTCAAGGCCTGAAGGAATGGCCTCTCCCGTGCCCTGGTCAAGGCCTGAAGGAATGGCCTCTCCCGTGCCCTGGTCAAGGCCTGAAGGTCCCACTGCTCTGCTGAGGCCAGGTCAAGGAGCACCCACAACGCCTTCCCCTCCAGTTGCTAGGAGGTCCAGGTGAGTGGCAGCTGCTTTGTGGCTCCAGCCATTGTGCCGTGTGTCGCTAGTTGGACTAGCTGTGTTGTCCTACTGCCCTTGGGCAGATTGCCCACTTCCTGGATCACTCTCTCTCCCTCTTATGGCGCAGTGCTCAAGCCCGCTACTGACACCAATGTGGCCAGCTAGTTGGAACGAGATCTCAGTTTTTAAGCAACACCTGTGTCCCATATAGCGCACTACCCCAGGAGAGTGCTGTTTGTGAATCAGACACATTCACACACAACACCCGGTGCATGCTGGGAGGCTGCGCAACAATCTCCCGCCCAGAAGGTCCACTGTTCCACCCCCAAGGATTCTACCCTTCTGAAGAGACCACTATTGGAACTGAAGTGAAGCAGTGAACAGGGATCTGTGCTTCTAAGAGGTAAAGGCAAGCTGGTGTCAGGGATCTGTGCTTCTAAGAGGTAAAGGCAAGGTGGTGTCATCTGCAGTCATGCATTTGGGCCAAGAGAAAGAAGAAGACATCATTTGTCTCATTGGCTTCCTGGGGTTTCCCTTTGAAGGACCACTAGGCCAAAGTTGAAGGAGCCCTTTGAGATGTAGATGTGTCCCTGCAAAGCTGGTTACTTCAGTCTCATCAAGGTTAGACATATATTGCCTAGCAGGAGGTACAGTTTTGATCTAAGATATGAATATGGATTGAGCGTTGCCTCCCAGAACGTCTTCCCACAGCCCTGCTATCATCTGATAAATAGAAGGTGGGTAGGTCGGTAGGAGGCCATCATCTGATGAACATACAGAGGATGCTGGAGGAAGGACTGTACTATTTTTCCATTGTTATTGGTTTGAACATTAAAAGTAACATCATTTCAGTTGTTTTCATCTAACAAGCTTTCTGTCACAATATTTTGGGTGTTGGGGTGTCATCTAGTGGGCATAATTGGTATTGCCGTCCCTGCACTGGTAAACAAAAGATAATTGGTACCTGAGGTCCAGCTGCTGACCACAATGTTTCATCTTCCAGAGCGGATGGGGATGTGTGGCTGTTACTGTAGAAGTGGCCAACACAAAACAAAAAGGCTATGAAAGGCAATGAAACTAACAACAATGATATCATTCTGATCAAATGCAGGCGCACAACACTTTGATTCCATTTTTGTGCATTTCTCCAACTCTCTCAAAAAGTGAAATACACAAAAATATGGATTCAAATAATCTTTTCACTGCATCCCTCATGACAGTCGGTGTAGAATGAATTATAACAACAGAAACTATACACCTTTAACCAGGGGCGCAGATAGCACTGGGGACGGGGGGGACATGTCCCCCCCCCAGATTCATAGTGACCCCGATCCGTCCCCACCACTCTCCCTACGTAAGGCGACAATCATCAGTTAATAACTCTGCACAGCTGATTAGGCGATGTTAGCGCCCCCCCCCAGTTCAAAAATCCCATCTGCACCGATGCCTTTAATATATTTAACAGAAACAATAAAGCTGTCTTTTGGGGGGGGGGGGGGGAGTATGGAACAAACAAAAAGAATGATCTTTTGAGGGACTGTGCTATGTGTGAAGGTTCGTCATGGAAACCTGGCTGTGTGTTTGTGTGCTTCTCTCTGTGTGTGTGTGTGTGTGTGTGTGTGTGTGTGTGTGTGTGTGTGTGTGTGTGTCTGCCTCTGCAGGGCCTCTGCTGTTCTCACCTCCTAATGAGGGCGGTGCAGCACCCTGGACCCTCTGAAGGGAACACACTAACCCTCCCCCTCCACCCTGGACCCTCTGGAAGGAGAGGGCACTGGAAGTCAACACACTAAAACTTATTAAAATTGAACAGCTCTCTGATTTGCCTTTTACATTATTATGGGGAAGCTGAATTCTAAAGAGTTCAGACCTGAGAAAGCACCTCACCTCTATAACCCACAGAGGATCACCGCACCTCACCTCACCTCACCTCACCTCACCTCACCTCACCTCACCTCACCTCACCTCACCTCACCTCACCTTTATAACCCACAGAGGATCACCTCACCTTTATACCCCCCAGAGGATCACCTCACCTCTATAACCCCCAGAGGATCACCGCACCGCACCTCACCTCACCTCACCTCACCTCACCTCACCTTTATACCCCACAGAGGATCACCTCACCTCACCTCACCTCACCTCACCTTTA
>NW_024880304.1:12500-25001 GCF_900700415.2 Clupea harengus
CCTCTCTTTTGTATTTCTCTACATAACAGACCCCTTTTCAGTCCTACAGCTTGACATGAGCTATCAGAGGATAGATGTTAGCAAGTTCAGTCTGGGTTGTGTTAAGCTCTAACCTGGCATGTTTAAAACGCAGGCGTACTCCATGTTAGCGGTGCTGTGGCCCCGTGCCTCTGGGCTGACTACATCTAGAGGTTTTTTTCGATGGATAAGATTGATGGAAACCTTTTTGCTCCTCGATGTTTCCTCTAAGTCATTTTCAGACAGAACTCGTTCTGTGAGGGAAGTAGGCCAGACCACAGAAGTACAGGCAGAGAGATAAGCACTTATCTGACCGCGCACTCTGAGGAACCATTATGCAGTGTGCAGACCATTCTCTAGCATAGCTTCAAAGTGCATACTTTGTACTGTCAAGTAATTGTACGTAATTTAAAGACCTTTGTAAACATATAAATACAGTAGAGCGGCACACGTCAGGTTACCAGTAGGCGTCCGCGCCAAGAAACAGTATTCCATACAAAAACTGCAGTCACATCCAAATCCAGTCATTGTTTGTCAGCATGAGAAATCCCAAGGGGGATGAGCTAACCTGATCTTATCCATCTGTGACTGGTTCACGTGTGCTATCAATGAGAAGAGGAGCCAGCCACAGGCCTAAAGATTCACATTCATCACAACGGCCAAAGGGTTTGCTCAACCAGTTGTACAGATTCTACTCTAGAGCCAACTTTGAAATCTCCTAAAAATCCCATGGGATCCAAGACGGTCCATTTAAAAAACATACTGAAAATAAAGAGCAGTATCCAGAATACATAATTTTACACTGTGAGCGTTTTTGCAACAGTGTGGGTAAACATGTAGCAACTATTGTTTTATATGCCATGTCAACAGTAATGATTTGAATTGAATTAGATAGGCTTAATAGGTTGAATAGGTTCATCACTTTCTGACCAGACTAGAATTGAAATATATGCAGAGTATATTTCCACACTTGCTGTCTTCTACATGAATTGACTATGTCTGTGGCGCTCTAGATCGAGGGCTTTGTGAGAACTAACATCAATGTGGAGGCAAGAAGACAAGAGCAAAGCACAGTGAATGATGACACGGCCGCCATTTTGGATATGAGCACCAACTTGCTCTACCAGACTGCCAAACACACACGGAAACTCATGGATGTGGAGACACAGGTGAGGTCCCCTTACCCTTTGGATTCATCTCTATGGATCTGCTCATGGGTGCTGGAACGGACAGAAATATAAAAATATAAACGAAAATATAAAATAATTGGCAGAAATAAAAAAAACATGGCCTCAATTCTGATTGCATACTTACGTAGATGTCTGACTGAATACTTTTTGTTAGTATAGATGAATTTTATGTTGGAAGGTTTTAGATGCTTAATACAATAAACAAATGTATGCCGCAAATTGCCACTTTTTGTGAAATGTTTTTATAGGCAACTAGTTTTGGTATCATGCTCCCATCTTCCCTCAAGCCATACAGATAGTCTGGGATGGACCACCTCGCAAACATGGAACAAAAGCTTTTACACCATGACACTGCCAACTATATTGCCAAAAGACACCAGTTAGAATGCTAGCAAGCTTTTATCAGTCCCAGCTGTGCTCATGTTGGTGTTTGCAAAGCTTTTAGAAAGTTAGCTGGCTTGTTTCAAACCTAAAGGTCTTGCTGCTGCTTGTCCAACTCTAGCATGTTGTATGTAGTTGATGCTGTTGCGTTAGTATGTTGTATGTAGTTGATGCTGTTACTTTAGTATGTTGTATGTAGTTGATGCTGTTACGTTAGTATGTTGTATGTAGTTGATGCTGTTACGTTAGTATGTTGTAGTTGATGCTGTTACGTTAGTATGTTGTATGTAGTTGATGCTGTTACGTTAGTATGTTGTATGTAGTTGATGCTGTTACGTTAGTATGTTGTATGTAGTTGATGCTGTTACGTTAGTATGTTGTTGTATGTAGTTGATGCTCTTACGTTAGTATGTTGTATGTAGTTGATGCTGTTACGTTAGTATGTTGTATGTAGTTGATGCTGTTACGTTAGTATGTTGTATGTAGTTGACGCTGTTACGTCAGTATGTTGTATGTAGTTGGTGCTGTTACGTTAGTATGTTGTATGTATTTGCTGCTGTTACGTTAGTATGTTGTATGTAGTTGATGCTGTTACGTTAGTATGTTGTATGTAGTTGATGCTGTTACGTTAGTATGTTGTATGTAGTTGATGCTGTTACGTTAGTATGTTGTATGTAGTTGATGCTGTTACTTTAGTATGTTGTATGTAGTTGTACAGGAGGTAAAGAAGTCGTTTAGTAATCAGAAGGTTGCTAGTTCGATTCCCTGTCGAAGCGTCCTTGAGCAAGACACTGAACCCCTAATTGCTCCTGATGTGCAGTGTGCCGTCAGTGTAAATGTAAAATGTGTATACATTGTAAGTCGCACATATGTAAGTCGCTTTGGATAAAAGCGTCTGCTAAATGACTAAATGTAAATGTAGTTGATGCTGTATTTGTAGGTTCTGGATCAGAGCTCCAGACTGGAGATTCAGCTACTGGAGAATTCTTTGTCGAACAACAAATTGGAGACCCAGCTGTTACAACAGTCCAGTGAAATCACCAAACTCGCTCAACAAAATGGGTAAATTGAACCCCATATCCATGACACACTTTTTGGTCAGGATAGTCATATGATCTGAGCTCATCACCCAGAGGGAGGAGAAGTGTTAGTCATGACTGCTGTGTGTGTGTGTGTGCAGTGTGTTGGAGAAGGGTTAGTCATGACTGCTGTGTGTGTGTGTGTGCAGTGTGTTGGAGGAGAAGGGTTAGACATGACTGCTGTGTGTGTGTGTGTGCAGTGTGTTGGAGAAGTGTTAGTCATGACTGCTGTGTGTGTGTGTGTGTGTGTGTGTGTTGGAGAAGGGTTAGTCATGACTGCTGTGTGTGTGTGCAGTGTGTTGGAGAAGGGTTAGTCATGACTGCTGTGTGTGTGTGCAGTGTGTTTGAGAAGTGTGTTGGAGAAGTGTTAGTCATGTCTGTTGTGTGTGTGTGCAGTGTGTTGGAGAAGTGTAAGTCATGACTGCTGTGTGTGTGTGTGTGTGTGTGTGTGTGTGTGTGTTGGAGCAGAGGGAGAAGTGTTAGTCATGACTGCTGTGTGTGTGTGTGTGTGTGTGTGCAGTGTGTTGGAGAAGTGTTAGTCATGACTGCTGTGTGTGTGTGCAGTGTGTTGGAGAAGTGTTAGTCATGACTGCTGTGTGTGTGTGTGTGTGTGTGTGTGTGTGTGTGTGTGTGTGTGTGTGTGTGTGTGTGCAGTGTGTTGGAGAAGTGTTAGTCATGACTGCTGTGTGTGTGTGTGTGTGTGTGTGTGTGTGTGTGTGTGTGTGTGTGTGTGTGTGTGTGTGTGTGTGTGTGTGTGTGTGTGTGTGTGCAGTGTGTTGGAGCAGCGCCTGAATGGCATGGAGTTGCAGCACCAGCAGCAGCTTGAGGCCCTGCTTCAGGAGCGCTCCGGTCTGCAGAAGGTGGTGCTTCAGCAGAACCAGCTGATCGCAGAGTTGGAGAGCCGCATGGCCCTGGTCTCCAGCGACAACAGCCTACTGGAGAACCAGCAGCAGCAGCTCAGAGAGACCATCAGACGCCTGCAGGACATCTGCTCCAAGGATACAGCAGGTATCTACGGTCGGTCAGTCTGGCTCCTCCTGCCTACTGCAGGTTTTGCAGAGAAAGACATTTTGTCTGGTTATAGACACTTTGTCTGGTTGTAACCGGCTAATAATAGAACTCCTGTGTGAGGACGATGATCTGCCTGTCAATCAAGTGTTCAAACCAAGGCAATACAGTAACACGTATAAAGCTAGAGCATGGTAAGGCTTTGCTCTGTCTGTGTACATAACATTTTCTTGAATGGATATTTTAAAGAGGATATGCTGATATTTTTTAGTTTGTGTGTCATTTTTCTATGTAAAAAAAATCACGTGCTTTGAATGTAAACCTATTAGTTTCCTTACTTTTTGTATCCAGTAGAAGCCTCAAACAGCCTAGAGCAGGCTGATGAACGCAGGATGTTTCGAGACTGCGCTGACGTTCTCCACGCAGGGTTCAACGAGAGTGGAGTCTACACTATTCGTCTCACAAGTCAGCAGACTGCAAAGGTCAGGTCTGGCTCGTTGATCTCTGCAATAATTAGGTTCTTTTTTGAGATTACTTCAATGCTTCAGTACGGTGGATCGTGAGACGCTGACAGGTATGTGTGTAGGATCATCATTAAACAGGCTTTAGGTTTTATCACGGTTGCCTTGAGATGCTGACCTGAGGCGGTTTTTGTGGAGGCTGCAGTGTGGTATACATAAAGAATGGAATTATGTCAAGAGCGACTATTAACCTTTATCATGTCGACATAAAGAGTTTTCATGTCTGTCTCATTTTGCAGCATTGGGTTTAATAAGCCTATACTTTTGTGTGCCAAGGCCAGTTAATGGACCTTTGGGCTTTTTGCCAAAGTATCTGACTCCAATGTGCCAGTAATGTTGGTTGGTATTAGCTAGCTCTGGAAATACTCTTGGCTCTCCGCTGTAGCAGATGTTCCTCTCCTGTAAAGAGCCCTGTTCACCCACAGCAAGGTTGGCAGAGGCCATATGTAAAATATCTTGTCTGTGAAATGTTGATCTCATTAGACTTTGATCAGACTGTTAAGACTGAGCTTTTCATAATCGCGCTCACCTCTGGTCAGACATGTTTACCGGAGGGGTACAGAACACACATGCTTGTTGCCAGAGTTTTACCAGAGTTGACCAGAGTTTACCAGAGTTGAGCAGAGTTGAGCAGAGTTGACCAGAGTTGACCAGAGTTGACCAGAGTTGACCAGGTTACCATTACAACACACATGCTGGTTGCACACATATCCTGTCACTATGGCTATATATGGCTAGACTTGTTGTGAAAGTGGGTGAGAGGCATGCCAATCGAGTGCTCTTGTCCTGGGTGCCCACGCTGCCTGCTGTTTGCCCTCTGTAGGTATACTGTGACATGGAGACTGCAGGAGGAGGGTGGACTGTGCTCCAAAGGAGGCAGGATGGCACTACAGACTTCCACAGGACCTGGGAGGAGTACAAGATGGTATTTTTACACAAAAGAGCTTTAACCAAAGAGATATGTTCAAAGTGAAGACACCCGACTGACTCATTGTTTATGCATCTGTCTTCATGTGTCTTAAGATGTAACTCATAATTCAGATTGAAATAGTGTATTTACCTGCGTGTGTGTGTGTGTATTTACCTGCGTGTGTGTGGGTGTGGGTGTGTGTGTGTGTGTGTGTGTGTGTGTGTGTGTGTGTGTGTGTCTGTGTCTGTCCCAGGGCTTTGGCCCTCTCTCTGGAGAGCACTGGCTGGGGAATGAGCTTGTGTTCCTGTTGAGCAGTCAGAGGCAGTACTCCTTACGGGTGGAGCTCACAGACTGGGATGAGCAGCACGGCCTCTCTCAGTATGAACACTTCCACATCTCCAGTGAGAAACAAAAGTACAGGTGTGTGTCGCCAATCAAATGCCCGATTAAATGCCAGTCAAATGCTTTATTAAATGGAGTGGAGTTTGCCCCTCCCTTCACAGAAAACCCCCCCATTTATCAAGACGCTTGCTGTTGGTTTCTGGATTGCAGTCATGCATGCCTCCATCATTTCTGTCTATTCCTGTTACAGTAGGTTATTAAAACAACCATGCATGTCTGGATCCGGTTGTCTCCGTGACCGTTAGTGTCCAGGCAGACATGAGAAGAAGATCAGTCAGACAAGTGGAGCAAGGATATTGGTTTTCACGCTGTGTACCGTATAATTCTCACCACAAGTTCATCCCAGATATAAGTTACTTTAAACTTTATCCTCTTTCTTTTATCCTTTCTGTTTTCTTCGTGTTCCATTGAGCTGGCTTGACACATGCTCATACCTCCCAGTCGTCTGTGTCTGTGATGGCCAAAGGTGCCCTCCGAGTGCCAGCCTGCTGGATCTCTAGTGTGACTGCCCTTTATGCCCCCCTGGCACAGGGCCAGACATCTGCCCTGCCTGCTACCCTCAGTCCAGAGTAATGACCCTCTCTCTCTCTCTCTCTCTCTCTCTCTCTCTCAGAGTTCCGATGGTACTGTATGACACGATACATGACCCAAATAAACACAGTTCAAGTGGCGGTCATTCTATTTACCATTTGGCAGATTTGGATTCCAGCATTTGAGCTATTAACACTTAATGACGAGAGCCAATGGTCACTAGAGCACTCTCACTCTGCAGGGTAATGCTGCCAGCTGAGCTACATGCGTTACAACATTCCCCCATCCCCTCGCTATTCCTCTGAACTTTGATACTTTATGAAAGTATTCATCTAATGTTTAGATTTTTTTAATGATCTTGCAGGTCTACTTATTGAGTCTTTCATCCGTGTTTTCATAAGCTGCTGGTGTAGTATGTGAGTGTGTGTTCAATCCCAGAGCATATTTCCCCCCTTCACAGACATTGTGCTGATCAAACATTTATAGCAACCTTTTGATCAAGCCCTCGTAGTGCCCTTAAGCTTATGGCAACAGGCTGACTAAATATAAAGTTGAGATCTATTAGTGATCAAACACCTGCCATTGGCCATCTGTCCAGACTGCCAGGGTGTGCCCGCTGCATGAACCCACACAGTGCCAGCGATGTTCCAGCTACTATACGGGTGCGCCCGCTGCATGAACCCACACAGTGCCAGCGATGTTCCAGCTACTATACGGGTGTGCCCGCTGCATGAACCCACACAGTGCCAGCGATGTTCCAGCTACTATACGGGTGTGCCCGCTGCATGAACCCACACAGTGCCAGCGATGTTCCAGCTACTATACGGGTGTGCCCGCTGCATGAACCCACACAGTGCCAGCGATGTTCCAGCTACTATACGGGTGTGCCCGCTGCATGAACCCACACAGTGCCAGCGATGTTCCAGCTACTATACGGGTGCGCCCGCTGCATGAACCCACACAGTGCCAGGGATGTTCCAGCTACTATACAGGTGTGCCCGCTGCATGAACCCACACAGTGCCAGGGATGTTCCAGCTACTATACGGGTGTGCCCACTGCATGAACCCACACAGTGCCAGGGATGTTCCAGCTACTATACGGGTGTGCCCGCTGCATGAACCCACACAGTGCCAGGGATGTTCCAGCTACTATACGGGTGTGCCCACTGCATGAACCCACACAGTGCCAGGGATGTTCCAGCTACTATACGGGTGTGCCCGCTGCATGAACCCACACAGTGCCAGCGATGTTCCAGCTACTATACGGGTGCGCCCGCTGCATGAACCCACACAGTGCCAGTTGTGTGTGAGAGAACGCAGACCCATGCCACAGAACAAGTTCCACTTGGCATGGTGAAGCCCTCCGTGTTTACACCCACTGCATAACACCTGTCCATCGGTGGGGTGAAGGTCTTACAGAAAGAAAGAAAATACACGAAAAAAAATTACGCTTTTGGAAATTTGGAGTCTGTGTGACTGCAGACGTCTCTGATTGCTAGCCTTTACTGCAAGAGACACTGTAATCCTCAGGCCATCTGTCAGTAGCGAAGTTTAGTTAACAAATACTTCAGAAAAGTCAATGACAGCATACCCAGTTTCCGGTTTCAAAATAAAAGTAAGATGTTCATGTATCCACTAGCGGAGTATTATGTCATGAATTAATGTTGTAGTATAAAAACTGTGTCTTTAAAAGTTACGGCCGGCCGCGGCCGCTATGGGGAAATTCTAACATGCCGTCGGCGGCCGCTATGGGGATTAGAGGGTTAAAGAATCTTTCTTTATTCACCGTCAGATTGAACTGGCCCCAAAGTATTGGGTGGTGTTGAATGCTCTCCCTGATGCGTCCCTTTCATCAGGTTATCTGTGAAGGGCTACAGTGGGACTGCGGGCCGACTCAGCAGCTTGGTCTCCCACGGAGCGGACTTCAGCACTAAAGATGTGGACAATGATAAGTGCATCTGCCACTGTGCACCGCTGCTCACAGGAGGCAAGTGGCATCACACTACGCGCCAAAACTCACGTCCCCAGTGCAGTCACTGGCGGAGCAACGTCATCAAGAACAAACAGAAAGCTTGTGACAGGCCATTATTGTATCACACAATGTACATTGACAATAGTAAAATACAATTCAAATAGAGTAAAGCTCAGGTTCATTTTTCTAATCATCACAAGGGTGTGTCTTCACAATAGACGGAGGGACTGTGGTGGGTGCGGTAGCAGAGGTCAGCGATAGAACTCAGAGGCTGAGAGACAGATGACCCAAGATTAGACAGCAGTAGCCACCTGTGCCAACATATGCCCAGTCTACAGCTAGTGCTCTTGCGTTGAGTCAAATAAATATAATTTGAAGGGCTATTTATTCATCTTTTTATTCTCTCTGTCAGAAATATTGGAATTTTAAATCATGATTATTAAAGACATTTTTTTATTTTCTTGCTCTCCGTGCAGGCTGGTGGTTTGATGCTTGTGGCGCCTCCAATCTCAATGGAGTCTACTACAGCAAAGGACATAACACGGGCAAAATCAACGGCATCAAATGGCACTATTTTAAGGGCCCCAGTTACTCTCTTCAAAAGACCACCATGATGATCCGACCGCTGGACTTTGGAGACAGTCTCAGAGGACTGAAAACTGGTCGTGATGCAGCTCTTCAGCTCGATAAGGAACTTACTGGATGAAAACAAAAACATGCCGTCCCATGACGAGAACATGACATACTGGGAAGAAACGTCCTTGATCATTGTGTTATCACCACTCATCACGATACATAGTTCATCAACCTGTATAGTTTGTCTGGTATGTCAGTGTTGATGCTGTTGAACCTGTTTGTGTTTATTCGTTCATTCATTCCTCAGATGTTTCTGTCCTCTGGAAAATCACTACTGATGTTATGCCATGTAAACATTGTAACCATAGAGCTTGGATTTTCACAGAATTGCAACAGCAAAAAGTATAACTACAGTAGCTAGACAATGTTGCCAGTTAATAAACTGTAAATATAGCATGACTTTAATATCAAAACAATACAGTGTTTTATGGTAGATTAACTTAATGTACCCAAAACCTGAGCTCAAACAAGATCCTGCGTATGCTGGTCTCAAGGACAAGATGTGCTGTTCTGCTGGTCTCAAGGACAGGATGTGCTGTTCTGCTGGTCTCAAGGTCAAGATGTGCTGTTCCGCTGGTCTAAAGGACAGGATGTGCTGTTCTGCTGGTCTCAAGGACAGGATGTGCTGTTCTGCTGGTCTCAAGGTCAAGATGTGCTGTTCCGCTGGTCTAAAGGACAGGATGTGCTGTTCTGCTGGTCTCAAGGACAGGATGTGCTGTTCTGCTGGTCTAAAGGACAGGATGTGCTGTTCCGCTAGTCTAAAGGACAGGATGTGCTGTTCCGCTGGTCTAAAGGACAGGATGTGCTGTTCTGCTGGTCTAAAGGACAGGATGTGCTGTTCCGCTGGTCTAAAGGACAAGATGTGCTGTTCTGCTGCGTCTCAACCACGGACCCTCCTGCCAAACTACCACATTCTGATTGTTTGTTACTCTGTAGCACGGCACTGCATTTAAGATTCCAAATGAATTTTAAATATGAATATTCCTGATATTAGTCTACTTTTATTATGAATTAGCATAGTGCATTTGAGGATGTACTTATGTTTCGGGTTAGAGTAAAGTTTATTAATTAGATCATACAAATTGATTAATAATGTCATGTGACACACTGATGATAAACAGTTGTTCACATACGTACAAAGATACATACATACATACATACATACATACATACACATAATACTGTAAATGTGTGTAAATGATCATGATTAATACTCGCTTTCATTTCTTTATTCTTATTATTAACATCTGAACCATCAACTGTCCTCACACACGCTTAACGCTGTCAGTCATGTACTTGCTCCTGCTTGTGCTTCCATAGCAGGGGGCTGTGTTGCATATCACATGAATAATTAAATATATGCTCTTCAGTAATACTCCTGCACAGCAGTACACTCCTTCTCCATCTGTATTGGTAGGGGAGGGGGTTGGCCATGATTGATTTCTGTTGCAAAATGTTCTCTTTTTGCCTGGAAGTTTCTCTCCTTTCCTTCCTTGGGCAGATAGTTGTTCACATTTCCATTCAGGACATGTCCTGCGGGATGCTATTATGCTGAAGATCTATTCATAGCACAGGATTACTGCTGTGGTTCAGATCTCACCTATGACACAGAATGAAGGTGGCCCCGCTGGAATGGATGCTTCATGGAACACATTTTGGCCAGCTGGTCCAAACATTGTGGAGATAGTTGAACCGTAGGACCTCACACCAAATGTGTTATTGTCCAACATCTGCTCATCTGACATGACATGGGTTAAACAGAGTTCAAGTAAGTCCATTTATTCGTTATCTTAATGAGGAATTTCATTTTACCCTACCTAGTTCTATCTCCTCTCTCTCCCTCTCCCTCTCTCTCTCTCTCTTGCGCGCTTTCTCTCATTGCCGTGCACTCTTTCTCTCTCCATGTTTCTCTTTCTCAGTGTAGAAGAAAAGTCACTTATTCATCAGCTTCTCTTGTCTTCCCTTGGGAAGGCTTGTTGTCTTTCTTACCTATGACAGTGCGAATCCACAGTGGCTGTGGTCTATATTGGCACCGCAATACAAATTGTAAACCTTACTGCTGATCCTCTCATACTCATTAGTGTGCTAATCCTCTCATACAGTGAGTGAAATGATGATGTGTGTGTTAGTGTTAATCCTCTCATACAGTGAGCGAAATGATGTGTGTGTTAGTGTGTTAATCCTCACATCTTTAAATGACAGCATGTCAGTGATATTGCAAACTTCACATAGCAGATCGTGGCCTCGACTAATGCTGACTAATTTCACTCTCCTCTGATGTAGGAAACCTCATTTCACAAGAGTGGAAGTTTTCTTTGAATGTTATAAATGAAGCTTTCTTTGAATGTTATAAATGAAGCTTTCTTTGAATGTTATAAATGAAGCTTTCTTTGAATGTTATAAATGGAGCTTCATAACTTGCCAGCCTAGTGTGTTGTTAGTGAAACAGTCAAGTTCATTGAAAGGTTTTGGAGATAAGGAGACTTACACAATTTAATCATGAAATCAATCATAATGTGGAAAATTCAATGTATTGTCATGAACATGGACATGAACATCCTCATCCTTGTTAGTCTGGATGCTATATTGACAGATGTCTGTGTCTATTCAGTCCAGAAGCAGATCCAAATCACCTTACTTGAGAAAATATGGCCCAGACAGGAAGAAGACATGAATCTCATGAAATGTACATGACGGAGAAGGACGTGTGTGGAGTTCTAATACGAGAGCCAGGAGGTAAGAGTGAAACCGCTCTGCCAGCGTCTGCTTAAACACAGCTGTTGTGGGGGCATCTTACATGGACTGAAAATGGTCTGCATTCAATTAAAAAATGTGTTTCTATTTTTTCCAATTATTCGTTAATTTGTAATTTGTTAATTATTATTGCATTTTACATTTATTTATTTACCATTCAAATGTTAATTGAAATGAAAGGTAATGGATACATTTGTGTTTAATGGTTGATTGGTTTACAGTTTTTCTCGATTGCTTTCACACATTTAGCGAATCATGGGTCAACTTAATCTAATGCTCACATCTTCTTTGCACAGCAAGATTCTTCTCTGGCGAATGGGTTAACTATTTCTCATTGCTTTCACACAAATTTCTTTGAGTTTTAACACACTTTTCAAAACAGATAACACATTTCTCAGAGAAAGACACGAAACCTAATTGAATAACCATGTCAACACATTGCAAACACCTAGTAGCAGCCAACTGAAACTGCTCTCTATATTCTAAATATCGTCAGCACCTGTGTGAACTCTCTGTGCACAACTAATCAAGTAGTTCTCAACCTCTAAAAGAGGTCAAAAGATTGAAGTTGATACCAAGCATGGATCGAGGAGGCCACCACCAACAACCTCAGCAAGGACAAGGACGAGGACAAGGAAGAGGTCGTGGTAGGGTAGAGGGGCCCCTGTCAGGGGACGTGGCATTCGTGTAAGATGCTCTAATGAAATTAGGGCAACAGTCATTGATCACGTAGTCAATCATGACCTCTCCATGAGAGAGGCTGGCCAAAGGGTTCAGCCATACCTGAGCCGTCATACTGTGGCATCAATTGTTTGTACGTTCGGCAATGACAATGACACTTTGTTGGCCTTTGCAGTCAATTTACTGTACTGTGTTTCACTGTATTTGCACTCTTGGCAACAACCATTTCTATACTTTTGTAAAGTGTGTTGCCACAATACAATGTAGTACTATAGTTTCACTAAAGTAATTTACAACATATACGGTAGAAGTCTGATTACTGTATATTTACAGCCTATTGCACTATTTTTACAGAATCAACACACTGGCCCACACTGGTGGCAGGGGGGGAATGTTCACTGCAGAACAGATTTGACCT